>NC_079189.1:574399773-574561630 GCF_029499605.1 Hyla sarda | reverse complement strand
ACACATATAATGGTATTATCTATGTTATATAAAAAGATTTTTGTTGACGACAGGTACACTTTAAAAGGGGTACTCCGGTGGAATTATTATTTTTTTTTTTTAATCAACTAATGCCAGAAAGTAATACAGATTTGTGAATTACTTCTATATAAAAATCTTAATCCTTCCAGTACTTATCAGCTGCTGTACGCTCCATAGGAAGTTGTGTAGTTCTTTCCAGTCTGACCACAGTGCTCTCTGTTGACATCTCTGACCATGTCAGGAACTGTCCAGAGCAGGAACCAATCCCCATAGCAAACCTCTCCTATATCCATGTCACGTTCTCTGTCTCTAGCTAACTGTACTGTAGCTAATCTCCCACAGCACCTATGACTTTCTAAATTGAGTTTTAATTTCTCATTATTTCTAACCCCTTCTTAACCAGGCATTTTTTTTTTTACTCGTTTTTTTTCCCCCCTCACATTCCAAGACCCATAACTTTTTATTTTTCCAATGATAAAGTTGTATTTGGAAATATATATATTGTAACACTAGCACTCCCTAGGAAATATATGCCTATCCTGCTGCCTGGTATATTATGGGTCCCTGATACCCATACAAGTGTAGAAATATATAATAAATACTGGCGCAGAAAAAATAGGACTTACTGTTTGTTGTAAAAAAGAGAGATCAATAAAGTGCATGTGCGAACACCCGCCAATAAAGTGCCTTGGGATGTCCTATTGGTAGTCAAATGTTAGCTGTAACATGAACATTATCTATCTATCTATCTATCTATCTATCTATATATATATATATATATATATATATATATATATATATATATAGATTAGTTAGGAGTAGCCGTATTAGTCCAGTGATGCAAAAAGGCAAAATCATCGGTAGTTGCAGTATCTTGTAATACCTTTTTTATTGGACTAACAAGATTTTGTAGAGACAAGCTTTCGGGATTCCTCCCTTTATCAAGTCATAAGCATTTCACTGGACTAATACGGCTACTCCTAACTAATCTACTATGGAAGATACCGCATACAGCCGCTTAACAACGAAATGCTTATGACTTGATAAAGGGAGGAATCCCGAAAGCTTGTCTCTACAAAATCTTGTTAGTCCAATAAAAAAGGTATTACAAGATACTGCAACTACCGATGATTTTGCTTTTTATATATATATATATATATATATATCTATATATATATATATATATCCCTTTAAGGACCAGGCCATTTTACACCTTAAGGACCAGAGCGTTTTTTGCAAATCTGACCACTGTCACTTTAAACATTAATAACTCTGGAATGCCTTTAGTTATCATTCTGATTCCGAGATTGTTTTTTCGTGACATATTCTACTTTAACTTAGTGGTAAAATTTTATGGTAACTTGCATCCTTTCTTGGTGAAAAATCCCCAATTTGATGAAAAAAATGAAAATGTTGCATTTTTCTAACTTTGAAGCTCTCTGCTTGTAAGGAGGAAAATGGATATTCAAAATAAAAAAAATTGGGGTTCACATATACAATATGTCTACTTTATGTTTGCATCATAAAATTTATGAGTTTTTACTTTTGGAAGACACCAGAGGGCTTCAAAGTTCAGCAGCAATTTTGAAATTTTTCTCAAAATTTTCAAACTCACTATTTTTCAGGGACCAGTTCAGTTTTGAAGTGGATTTGAAGGGTCTTCATATTAGAAATACCCCATAAAAAACCCCATTATAAAAGCTACACCCCCCCCCCCCCCCAAAGTATTCAAAATGACATTCAGTAAGTGTATTAACCCTTTAGGTGTTTCACAGAAATAGCAGCAAAGTGAAGGAGAAAATTCAAAATCTTCATTTTTTACACTCACATGTTCTTGTAGACCCAATTTTTGAATTTTTGCAAGGGGTAAAAAGGAGAAAAGTTTTACTTGTATTTGTAGCCCAATTTCTCTCGAGTAAGGACATACCTCATATGTCTATGTAAATTGTTCAGTGGGCGCAGTAGAGGGCTCAGAAGGGAAGGAGCGACAAATGGTTTTTGGGGGGCATGTCACCTTTAGGAAGCCCCTATGGTGTCAGGACAGCAAAAAAAACACATGGCATACCATTTTGGAAACTAGACCCCTCGAGGAACGTAACAAGGGGTAATGTGAACCTTAATACCCTACAGGTGATTCACGACTTTTGCATTTGTAAAAAAAAAAATTTTTTTTCTTTACCTAAAATGCTTGGTTTCCCAAAAATTTGACATTTTTAAAAAGGGTAATAGCAGAAAATACCCCCCAAAATTTGAAGCCCAATTTCTCCCGATTCATAAAACACCCCATATGGGGGTAAAAATTGCTCTGATGGTGCACTACAGGTCTCAGAAGAGAAGGAGTCACATTTGGCTTTTTGAAAGCAAATTTTGCTCTGGGGGCATGCCGCATTTAGGAAGCCCCTATGGTGCCAGAACAGCAAAAAAAAAACACATGGCATACCATTTTGGAAACTAGACCCCTCGGGGAACGTAACAAGGGGTAATGTGAACCTTAATACCCTACAGGTGTTTCACGACTTTTGCATATGTGAGAATTTTTTTTTTTTTACCTAAAATGCTTGGTTTCCCAAAATGTTCACATTTTTAAAAAGGGTAATAGCGGAAAATACCCCCCCAAAATTTGAAGCCCAAATTCTCCCGATTCAGAAAACACCCCATATGGGGGTGAAAAGTGCTCTGCTGGCGGACTACAGGTCTCAGAAGAGAAGGAGTCACATTTGGCTTTTTGAAAGCAAATTTTGTTCTGGGGGCATGCCGCATTTAGGAAGCCCCTATGGTGCCAGAACAGCAAAAAAAAAAAACACATGGCATACCATTTTGGAAACTAGACCCCTCGGGGAACGTAACAAGGGGTAAAGTGAACCTTAATACCCCACAGGTGTTTCATGACTTTTGTATATGTAAAAAAAAAAATTTTTTTTTTACCTAAAATGCTTGTTTTCCCAAAAATTTTTAATTTTTAAAAGGGTAATAGCAGAAAATACCCCCCAAAATTTGTAAAACAATTTCTCCCGAGAACGGGGATACCCCATATGTGACCCTTAACTGTTGCCTTGAAATACGACAGGGCTCCAAAGTGAGAGCGCCATGCGCATTTGAGGCCTAAATTAGGGACTTGCATAGGGGTGGACATAGGGGTATTCTACACCAGTAATTCCCAAACAGGGTGCCTCCAGCTGTTGTAAAACTCCCAGCATGCCTAGACAGTCAGTGGCTATCTGGCAATACTGGGAGTAGTTGTTTTGCAACAGCTGGAGGCTCCGTTTTGGAAACAGTGGCGTACCAGACGTTTTTCATTTTTATTGGGGAGGGGGGCTGTGTAGGGGTATGTGTATATGTAGTGTTTTTTACTTTTTATTTTTTGTTAGTGTAGTGTTTTTAGGGTACAGTCACACGGGCGGGGGTTCACAGTAGTTTCTCGCTGGCAGCTTGAGCTGCGGCAGAAAATTTGCCGTAGCTCAAACTTGCAGCCGGATACTTACTGTAAACCTCCGCCCATGTGAGTGTACCCTGTACGTTCACATTGGGGGGGGGACATCCAGCTGTTGCAAAACTACAACTCCCAGCATGTACGGTCTATCAGTGCATGCTGGGAGTTGTAGTTTTGCAACCGCTGGAGGCACACTGGTTGTTAAACACCGAGTTTGGTAACAAACTCAGTGTTTTGCAACCAGTGTGCCTTCAGCTGTTGCAAAAGCTACAACCCCCAGCATGTACAGACAGCGGAAGGGCATGCTGGGTCTTGTAGTTATGCAACAGCCGGAGGCATACTACTTTGGCTGGGGATGCTGGGGATTGTAGTTATGCAACAGCTGGAGACACACTGGTTTGCTACTTAACTCAGTGTGCCTTCAGCTGTTGCAAAACTACAACTCTCAGCAGTCACCGACAGCCAACGGGCATGCTGGGAGTTGTAGTTATGCAACCACCAGATGCACCACTACAACTCCCAGCATGAACTTTAGCTGCTGATTGTGCAAGCTGGGAGTTGTAGTTATTCAACAGCTGAAGGTACACTTTTCCATAGAAAAATGTGCCTCCAGCTGTTGCAAAACTACAAGTCCCAGCATGCCCATAAGGGAATCCTGGGAGTTGTGGTGGTCTGCCTCCTGCTGTTGCATAACTACAGCTCCCAGCAAGCCCTTTTTGCATGCTGGGAGCTGTTGCTGAGCAACAGCAGGAGGCTGTCACTCACCTCCTGCTGCTGCTCCACGCCGCCACCGCGCAGGTCAGTCCCGCTGCCGCCGTCAATCCTGGGGCCCCGATCCCAACAGGGACGCCGGGGATCGGGGTCCCCAGCACCCCAGGACACTCCTGAGGAAGTCACTTTGTGACGGAACGCGTGGAGGCATTTGGATCCCTTTGCAAGCCTTGTCTTCCTCATATCTGGTCTTCACATTTGGCAGCTATTTCTATAGGGTCATTTGCACAGCTGACTGTTTATCCATTTATTTATCATATGAGCTATGCATGATTCTTTTCTGAGATTTTCACTGTGATTTTCACTATTAGAGATTTTTCATAGCATATTGATATCTACAGTTTTTTTTGACCGGTATGAGATTTCATGTGCTTGCACATATACATTTATTGTTTTTATCTTCTAGGGTAATACGCTACATTTATTAGCCCGGATCTTGTATGAGACATACACCATGTCTCATCTGTGTGGTGGGGCCCAGGTTGGGCCGTTTTAAGTGTTTTTAACTTGTGTGTGTCTTTATATTTCCTCAATTGTTTTGTAATTTCTTGTGCTCCAATAAAGATTGTCATTCTTGGAATAATTGATTGTTTCAGGTGTGCTTCCATATGCATTTCTTTTTCCTTTTTTTCCGATCCCAACAGGGACGCCGGGGATCGGGGTCCCCAGCAACCGGGGTCTTCTGCCCGCACCCGCTCACGTCCTCCGGAAGAGGGGCGGAGCGGGTTGCGGGAGTGACACCCGCAGCAGGCGCCCTGATTGGTCGGCCGGGAAACCGGCCGACGAATCAGGGCGATCGTGGGGGGCACCAGTGCCACCTCACCCCTGCTGGCAATGGCTGTTCGGGGCCGTCTCTGACGGCCCCGATCAGCCAGTAATTCCGGGTCACCGGGTCACTGGAGACCCGATTGACCCGGAATCCGCCGCAGATCGCTGGACTGAATTGTCCAGTGATCTGCGGCAATAACCGACATGGGGGGACATAATGACCCCCCTGGGCGATAGGCCGGGATGCCTGCTGAACGATTTCAGCCGGCATCGGGCACCGGCTCCGCTCCAGCTAGCGTATCCATACGCCCTGTGTCCTTAAGGGGATATATATATATATTATAATATAAAATGGTATAGTATAGCAAGTTATTATTATAATGAACGGGAGGATGGGTACCTACCTATTTGGAGACTGTGAAGTGTATACAGATAAAGAGAGAGGCCCAATAACAGAGTGCAAGAAGTGCTGCATTGTTTTGTTGGGATCTGAAAGTAGGTAAGTATACATTAACCTCTTCAGGACATAGGGCGTATGGATACGCCCTGCATTCCGAGTCCTTAAGGACGCAGGGTGTATCCATACGCCCGTGGGAATTCCGGTCCCCACCGCTAGCCGGTTGGGGAGCGGAGCCGGATGCCTGCTGAAATCGTTCAGCAGGCATCGCGGCATATCACCCAGGGGGGTCATTATGCCCCCCCATGTCGACGATGGCCGCAGATCGCTGGACAGTTCAGTCCAGCGATCTGCAGCAATTCCGGGTCAATCGGGTCTCCAGTGACCCGGTGACCCGGAATTACTCGCTGATCAGGGCCGTCTCTGACGGCCCCGAACAGCCATAGCCTGCAGGGGTGAGGTGGCACTGGTGCCACCTCACGATCGCCCTGATTCGTCGGCCGGTTTACCGTGCTGGAGGCACATTTTTTCTATGGAAAAGTGTACCTTCAGCTGTTGTATAACTACAACTCCCAGCTTGCACAAACAGCTAAAGTGCATGCTGGGAGTTGTAGTGGTGCATCTGCTGGTTGCATAACTACAACTCCCAGCATGCCCGTTGACTGTCGGTGACTGCTGAGAGTTGTAGTTTTGCAACAGCTGAAGGCACAATGGTTGTGAAACTCAGAGTTTTTTTTTACCTAACTCAGTGTTTCACGACCAGTGTGCCTCCAGCTGTTGCAAACTACAACTCTCAGCAGTCACCGTAAACCATGCACCGTACATGCTGGGAGTTGTAGTTTTGCAACAGCTGGAGGCACACTGGTTGTGAAACACTGAGTTAGGTCACAAACTCAGTGATACATAACCAGTGTGCCTACAGCTGTTGCAAAACTAAAACTCTCAGCATTTACAGTCTGTCAGCGCATGCTGGGAGTTGTAGTTTTGCAACAGCTGGATGCCCCCCCCCCCCAATGTGAATGTACAGGGTACACTCACATGGGCGGAGGTTTACAGTAAGTATCCGGCTGCAAGTTTGAGCTGCGGCAAATTTTCTGCCGCAGTTCAAATTGCCAGCAGGAAACTACTGTGAACCCCCGCCCGTGCGACTGTACCCTAAAAACACTACACTACACTAACAAAAAATAAAATAAAAAGTAAAAAACACTGCATATACACATACCCCTACAGCCCCCCCCCCCTCCCCAATAAAAATGAAAAACGTCTGGTACGCCGCTGTTTCTAAAACGGAGCCTCCAGCTGTTGCAAAACAAAAACTCCCAGTATTGTCGGACAGCCGTTGACTGTCCAGGCATGCTGGGAGTTTTGCAACAGCTGGAGGCACCCTGTTTGTGAATCACTGGCGTAGAATTCCCCTATGTTCACCCCTATGCAAGTCCCTAATTTAGGCCTCAAATGCGCATGGCGCTCTCACTTTGGAGCCCTGTCGTATTTCAAGGCAACAGTTTAGGGTCACATATGGGGTATCGCCGTACTCGGGAGAAATTGTGTTACAAATTTTGGGGGGTATTTTCTGCTTTTACCCTTTTTAAAAATGTTAAATTTTTGGGAAAACAAGCATTTTAGGTAAAAATATGCAAAAGTCGTGAAACACCTGTGGGGTATAAAGGTTCACTTAACCCCTTGTTACGTTCCCCAGGGGGTCTAGTTTCCAAAATGGTATGCCATGTGTTTTTTTTTTTGCTGTCCTGGCACCATAGGGGCTTCCTAAATGCGGCATGCCCCCAGAGGAAAATTTGCTTCCAAAAAGCCAAATGTGACTACTCCTCTTCTGAGACATGTAGTGCGCCAGCAGAGCACTTTTCACCCCCATTTGGGGTGTTTTCTGAATTGGGAGAAATTGGGCTTCAAAGTTTGAGGGATATTTTCTGCTATTACCCTTTTTAAAAATGTAAATTTTTGGGGAAAACAAGCATTTTAGGTAAAAATTATTATTATTTTTTTACATTTGCAAAAGTCATGAAACACCTGTGGGGTATTAAGGCTCACTTTATCCCATGTTACATTCCCCGAGGGGTCTAGTTTCCAAAATGGTATGCCATGTGTTTTTTTTTTCTGTTCTGGCACCATAGGGGCTTCTTAAATTCAACATGCCCCCCAAAAACCATTTCAGAAAAACGTACTCTTCAAAATCCCCTTGTCGCTCCTTCCCTTCTGAGCCCTCTACTGTGCCCGCCGAACAATTTACATAGACATATGAGGTATGTGCTTACTCGAGAGAAATTGGGCTACAAATACAAATAAAAAATTTCTCCTTTTACCACTTGCAAAAATTCAAAAATTGGGTCTACAAGAACATGTGAGTGTAAAAAATGAAGATTTTGAATTTTCTCCTTCACTTTGCTGCTATTCCTGTGAAACACCTAAAGGGTTAAAACACTTACTGAATGTCATTTTGAATACTTTGGGGGGTGTAGTTTTTATAATGGGGTCAATTATAGGGTATTTCTAATATGAAGACCCTTCAAATCCACTTCAAAACTGAACTGGTCCCTGAAAAATATCGAGTTTGAAAATTTTTTGAAAAATTGGAAAATTGCTGCTGAACTTTGAAGCCCTCTGGTGTCTTCCAAAAGTAAAAACTCATAAATTTTATGATGCAAACATAAAGTAGACATATTATATATGTGAATGAAAAAAACATTTATTCATAATATACATTTTCCTTACAAGCAGAAAGCTTCAAAGTTAGAAAAATGCTAAATTTTGTAATTTTTCATCAAATTTACGGATTTTTCACCAAGAAAGGATGCAAGTTACCATAAAATTTTACCACTATGTTAAAGTAGAATATGTCAAGAAAAAACAATCTCGGAATCAGAATGATAACTAAAAGCATTCCAGAGTTATTAATGTTTAAAGTGGCAGTGGTCAGATGTGCAAAAAACGCTCTGGTCCTTAAGGCCAAAATGGGCTTGGTCCTGAAGGGGTTAAGCAGAATTGCAATACCATAAGTATATATAGCAAAACCATGTGGGCTTTGGCAGACTGAATCTCACCCTGTATTCATATAATGTTCGGTAATTAAACAAGGTGCATAATAAGGGACCACCCAGCTCATTATAACAATTGGTCAGGGTCTTAGAGCTCAGACCTTGACTGATCAAAATATTTTGACATATCTCTACAACATGTCAAAAGTAGTTTTTTTGTTTGTTTGCTTTTTTGTTTTGTTTGTTGTTTTTTTGGTTGAAGAGGCAGTGCCCAATTAAAGGAGAACTCCAGCCAACACTAACTTATCCCCTATCCACAGGATTGGGAATAAGTAGCTGATCACGGGGGTCCAACCGATAGGAACCACCACGATTTCAGGAATGGGGCCCTTTCTTCCGGAAATTAATCAAGCATATGCCGTCTTCCGCACATGCTCCTCACTGAGATAGGGTCCCCTGCCATCCTGTGGATAGGGGATAAGTTAGTTTTGGCTGGAGTTCTTCTTTAAGAAGCACTGGGACATCCACTGACCATAAGAGAGGAGTACTCACGGGTCCAGCAAGGTACAGTAGCCACTATTCTCCTGCGCAGTTCCACTCCCGATCCTACGATGTTCCGTTTTAGAGATTAGTATAGTAGTGCCCTACACAATATCATGTAGTCTTCCACTATGTTGCTGCTGTCCACACTGGCCAATAGTAGGTGCAGGGGCATAACTTGAGGAGGTGCAGAGGTAGCAGTTGCACTTGGGCCCCAAAGACCCATAAGAAAACTCTTTTCTTATGAATGGCACATGGTAGGGGGGGGGGGGGGGGGCTGCAACAAATTTTTACTACTTTGTTACTGTCCCATCTTTTTATGATTTTGTCCTGTTCAACCTAAAGCAGCCACTGGTCACTGTTCTTAAATAGGCCATGGCCAGTGCTGCCTGATCTTTAGTGAGCATTGACTGCCAGGAATTGGGATGAGTGAGCCCCTGAGGTAATTTCCAGAGAAGCAGAACAAGAGAACATCGGGACGGTCAGGAGTGCAGGGCTGTAGCTCCCCATGAGGCGAGTGAGGCGATCATGGGGAGCCTCAGGCACGCTGTTGCAAGGGGGTGCAGCGGCCAGGGCTGGACTGGCTCTGGCTGCTGCGCCTGCTGGCACAGAAAGTCCAGCACACATTACACTGAGGCAGTCATTCCCAACCGGGGTGCCAGGACACTCTGGTGGAAAATATGGCGCTAAATTTTTCAGGCTGATGCCAGCTCCAGGCTGTCTCATTCTGCAACTATATGGTCTCCTCATGCTGCTGCCAACTCAAGGCTGTGTCATTCAGCCACTATAAAGTCTCCTCATGCTGCTACTACCTGAACATTGTGTCATTCAGGCACTATATGGTCTCCTCATGCTTCCACCACCTTCAGGCTTTGTCACTGTACTGCCATGTGGTCTCCTCTGGCTGCTGGCACATTAAATTAAACTAATCTATTTGAAATCTTTAATTTAAATGTTAAAAAATATATTAAATGTTTTTAATTGTGAGGCCCTATGGTCTCGTCAGGCTGTTGACACCTCCATGCTGGGTCATTCAGCCACTATATGGTCTCCTCATGCTGCAACCACCTCCACACTGTGTCATTCAGGCACTATATGGTCTCTTCATGCTGCCGCCAACTCCAGGCTGTGTCATTCAGCCACTATATGATCTCCTCATGCTGCAACCACCTCCACGCTGTGTCATTCAGCCACTATATTGTCTCCTCATGCTGCCACCAACTCCAGGTTGTCATTCAGCCACTATATTGTCTCCTCATGCTGCCACCAGCTCCAGGCTGGGTCATTCAGCCACTATATGGTCTCCTCATGCTGCAACCACCTCCACGCTGTGTCATTCAGGCACTATATGGTCTCCTCATGCTGCCGCCAACTCCAGGCTGTGTCATTCAGCCACTATATGATCTCCTCATGCTGCAACCACCTCCACGCTGTGTCATTCAGCCACTATATGGTCTCCTCATGCTGCCGCCAACTCCAGGCTGTGTCATTCAGCCACTATATGGTTTCCTCATGCTTCCGGCAACTCCAGGCTGTGTCATTCAGCCACTATATATGGTCTCCTCATGCAGCCGTCAACTCCGGGCTGTGTCATTCAGCCACTATATGGTCTCCTCATGCTGCCACCAACTACAGGCTGTGTCATTCAGCCACTAAATGGTCTCTTCATACTGATGCCACCTCTGTTCCGCCATGTGGTCTCCTCATGCTGCTGGCACCTTAAATAAAACTTTTTAGGTTCATCTATTTGAAATCTTCAATTTAACCCCTTAAGGACACATGATGTTCTCATACGTCTCCATGTCCGAGTCCTTAAGGACACATGACGTATGAGAACTTCATGTGCTTTACCTGCCCCCCGCAACCATCTGGAGCGGAGCCGGTGCCCGATGCCTGCTGAAATCGATCAGCAGGCTTCGGGGCATATCACCCAGGGGGGGTCATGATGACCCCCCATGTCGGCGATCACAGGGCACCGCTCGTCAATTCAGACGAGCGATGCGCTGCGACTCCGTTCACCGCCGCTCGCCGGGCGGGGATCGGAGCCGGATGTCTGCTGATTTCTATCAGCAGACATCCCGGCAGCGTGCCGGAGGAGGTCCGGAGGACCTCCTATACCGGCGATCGCTGCAGGACGCCGGTAACTACTTACCGGCGTTCTGCAGAGGTTCCGGGTCATCAGGGTCACGTGTGACCCTGTGACCCGGATGTAGATGGTGACTGGTGGTGTAGTATACACCACCAATCACCATCCATGCTGTACTGGGGGCGCCCCCTGACGAAGCGGCAAGCGAAAACGCTTTCGGGGTAGGTGAGCTGTCCCAGGATAGGGTGCATGACCAAAATTTGTTTGCTTTTTCCATTCTTTGTTTACCCTGCCCTTCCTTTCTTTGTATTCGATTCTTGTTTCTCATAGTCTCATTTCTTATACATGTTATGTATTTGCATATTGACATATTCCATATGGTACGCCACCATTTTGAATGAGACCTTTTGTATTTTGTACATTCTGTTTAGTTGTACGGGACATTCTCATCATTCTTTTGCAATGTGTGTTGCATGACCACCGATCCATTATTGTTATGTCATTTTTTAACATAAGTTTTTATTGTTCTTTCAATAAAGTATATGAATTTTTTCCATATTTGGCCTCATTGTTTTTGGTGAGATTATGCTGATAATGCGGCATGTCGCCCCCGAACTGATCCCGCGTATGACCGCCTGTATAAAATCAGGCCGGTCATCAATCACTTCGGGGCCAGATTTTGGGAGGCCTATGTCCCGGGGCGGGAGGTCTCTATTGATGAGTCACTCATCAGCTTCAAGGGGAGACTCAGCTTCCGGCAATACATCCCGACCAAGCGAGCGCGGTATGGCGTGAAGATGTATAAACTTTGCGAGAGTACCTCCGGGTACACTTGCAAGTTTATAGTGTATGAAGGACGAGATTCCCGTTTTGAACCCCCAGAATGTCCCCCCACTCTGGGTGTTAGCGGGAAAATCGTTTTGGGGCCTTTTGCACCCATTGCTAGATAAAGGTTACCACCTTTACGTGGATAACTTTTATACTAGTATCCCTCTCTTTTCATCCCTCGCCGCCAGATCCACGGTCGCTTGTGGGACAGTCCAGAAGAATCAAAGAGGCCTTCCGCCCCATCATTCCCTAGATGCCCCTATCCCCCGGGGTGAGTCCCTTGCCTTTTCCCATGAGAACCTGTTGTTGGTCCGGTATAAGGACAAGAGGGATGTCCTTATGCTCACCAAAATTCATGGGAATGGCAGCACCCCTGTCCCTGTGCGAGGTACCGCGGGACCAGTTCTCAAGCCCTATTGTATTCTGGACTACAATCGGTATATGGGGGGAGTTGATCTTTCCGATCAAGTCCTCAAACCATATAACGCCATGCGGAAAACACGCGTATGGTATAAAAAGGTTGCGGTCTACATGATACAGGTTGCCATGTACAACTCTTTTATACTGTACCAGAACGCTGGCAACACAGGGACATACCTGGAGTTCCAAGAGGTAGTTCTAAAGGCCCTCATCTTTGGTGACCGCCAAAGAGCGGGTCAGAGCACCTCTGGAACTTTAGGTCCCCGGATCGTCCCCGGCCAACACTTTCCAGGTGTGATCCCCAACACTGGAAGGTCGGGACGAACCCAGAAAAGATGCAGAGTGTGTCACAGGAAGGGGAGACGGAGGAACACCACCATTCAGTGTGACACTTGCCCCGATCATCCGGGCCTCTGCATAGGCTGCTTCAGGGAGTATCACACTTCCATGGAGTACTAAATTTTCCATCCTTTGCCCTAAATTTAATTCCCCAGAATTCGGCTCCAATGTACCAGTCCAGGGTATATTGTCTTCCAAATTTTATACCAAAATACCCTACCCCCAAAAAATCAAACCCAAAACCTCTTTCCTAATGCCCCTCATAATATCTTTGTCCCCCAAAAAATGGGTCATGTGACACAGAGTCAACAGCATTGGAGGTTTGCAGTTGCCTCAAATGCGCAACGGGCTCTCTCCCCACCTGAGCGGGTTGCGCATTTGAGGTAACAGAATAGGGACGGCCCCACACATCCCCTTCCCAGAATGATGATTCAGAGTATAGGGTTTTGGGACGGGCATCCTTTTTACTTTTGGCTGTACTCTGGGTCATCATTCTGGGAAAATAATTGGCATATCAGTACTAAAATTGCAATTTTCTTCCCCCCATAGTACTCTTCATCCATTCCTGGAAAATAAATGAAGGGAACACCCGTCTGTTCCAAATCTCCACTTCACCCTATACACCTTCCCTAGGGGGAGTACTGTTTGTAATAATCTCACATGTGGGTGTTCCTTTCTTGTATTTTCCTCTGAATGTATGTAACTGTTAGGTCCGTAACAAACATCGGCCTCAAATGCGAAGAGTTCTCGCTGAGCTCTGTCGTATTTCCAGGCGACAATTCGGAGTCACATGTTAGTTGTTCCCAGAAAGATGAAGCAGACCATAGGTTGAAAATTGCAATTTTCAACAGCTACCCTTCATCCATTCCTGGAAGATAAATTTAGGAAACACCTGTGCATTAAAAATGTCCTCTTTACCCCTATACCCATTCCTCAGGGTGGGTACTTTCTATAATGGTGTCACATGTGGGTGTTTCATTTTTGTATTTTCCTCGGAATGTATGTAACCGTCAGCTACTGATATGCCAAAGGCCACAAATACAAAGTGACCTCTATGACTTCTGAGCCTTGTTGTGCGCCCGTTCAGCACGTTACCCCATATGTGGATGTATTTTTATAGTCAGGGGGAAAAGCCCTCCAAAATTTGTAACCCAATTTCTCATATTACTCCTTGTGAAAATGTTAAAAATTGGGTAACCCCAGCATTTTACTGTAAAAAAATCTAATTTTTCAATTTATGGCCCACTTTTCAAAAAACCTGTGAGGTGTTATTTCCCACTGTACCCCTTGTTACGTTCATTGAGGGGTGTAGTTTCTAAAATGGTGTCACATGTGTTTTTTTTTTGACTGTTATTGCACAATGGGGGCTTTATAAATGCACATGACCCCCGACTTCAATTACAACAAAATTTTCACTCCTTCTATTCTGAGCATTGTAGTGTGTCCACAGAGCAATTTACATCCACATATGGGGTATTTTTTTTCTCAGACAAAATTGTTCTACAAATTTTGGGGGCCTTTTGCCCTATTACCCAATGTGAAAATGAAACCTTTGCGGTAACACTATCAATATAGTCAAATCTTTCACTTTTACGGCCCACTGTTCAAAAAACCTGTGAGGTGTAAGTACTCACTGTCACTGTTACGTTCCCAGAGGGGTCTAGTTTCCAAAATGTAATGCCATGTGTTTTTTTTTTTTACTGTCCTGGCACCATAGGGGCTTCCTAAAGGCAGCATGCCCCGAGAGCAAAATTTGTAACTCCTTCTCTTCTGAGACCTGTAGTGCGCCAGCAGAGCACTTTTCACCCCCATATGGGGTGTTTTCTGAATCGGGAGAAATTAAGCTTCAAATTTTGGGGGGTATTTTCTGCTTTAACCCTTTGTAAAAATGTAAAATTTTTGGGAAACCAAGCATTTTAGGTAAAAATGTTTAAAAAAATTTTACATATGCAAAAGTAGTGAAACCCCTGTGGGGTATTAAGGTTCACTTTACCCCTTGTTACATTCCCCAAGGGGTTTAGTTTCCAAAATGGTATGCCATGTGTTTTTTTTTTTTTTTGCTGTCCTAGCACCATAGGGGCTTCCTAAATGCGGCATGCCCCCAGAGCAAAATTTGTAACTCCTACTCTTCTGAGACCTGTAGTGCGCCAGCAGAGCACTTTTCACCCCCGTATGGGGTGTTTTCTGAATCGGGAGAAATTGGGCTTAAAATTTTGGGGGGTATTTTCTGCTTTAACCCTTTGTAAAAATGTTAAATTTTTTGGAAACCAAGCATTTTAGGTAAAATGTATTATTTTCTTTTTTACATATGCCAAAGTCGTGAAACCCCTGTGGGGTATTAAGGTTCACTTTACCCCTTGTTATGTTCCCCAAGGGGTCTAGTTTCCAAAATGGTATGCCTTGTGGTTTTTTTTTTGCCGTCTTGGCACCATAGGGGCTTCCTAAATGCGGCATGCCCCAGAGCAAAATTTGCTTCAAAAAAGCCAAATGTGACTTCTTCTCTTCTGAGACCTGTAGTGCGCCAGCAGAGCACTTTTCACCCCCATATGGGGTGTTTTATGAATCGGGAGAAATTGGGCTTCAAATTTTGGGGGGTATTTTCTGCTTTAACCCTTTGTAAAAATGTAAAATGTGTGGGAAACCAAGCATTTTAGGTAAAATTAATTATTATTTTTTTACCTATTGCAAAGTTGTGAAACCCCTGTGGGATGTTAAGGTTCACTTTAGCCCTTGTTACGTTCCCCAAGGGGTCTAGTTTCCAAAATGGTATGCCCTGTGGCTTAAAATTTTGGGGGGTATTTTCTGCAATTACCCTTTTTAAAAATGTAAACATTTTTGGGAAAACAAGGATTTTAGATAATTTTTTTTTTTTTTTTACATTTGCAAAAGTCGTGAAACCCCTGTGGGGTATTAAGGCTCACTTAATTCCTTGTTACGTTCCCCAAGGGGTCTAGTTTCCAAAATGGTAAGGCATGTGGGGGATTTTAGCTGTTCTGGCACCATGCAACATGCCCCCCAAAAACCATTTCAGAAAACGTACTCTCCAAAATCCCCTTGTCGCTCCTTCGCTTCTGAGCCCTCTACTGCGCCCGCCGAACAATTTACATAGACATATGAGGTATGTGCTTACTCTAGAGAAATTGGGCTACAAACACAAGTAAAAATTTTCTCCTTTTACCCTTTGCAAAAATTCAAAAGTTGGGTCTACAAGAACATGCGAGTGTTAAAAAATGAAGATTTTGAATTTTCTCCTTCACTTTGCTGCTATTCCTGTGAAGCACCTAAAGGGTTAACACACTTACTGAATGTCATTTTGAATACTTTGGGGGGGTGTAGTTTTTATAATGGAGTCATTTATGGGGTATTTCTAATATGAAGACCCTTCAAATCCACTTCAAACCTGAACTGGTCCCTGAAAAATAGTGAGTTTGAAAATTTTGTGAAAATTGCTGCTGAACTTTGAAGCCCTCTGATGTCTTCCAAAAGTAAAAACACGTCAATTTTATGATGCAATCATAAAGTAGACATATTGTATATGTGAATAAAAAAAATGTATTTTGAATATCCATTTTCTTTACAAGCAGAGAGCTTCAAAGTTAGAAAAAGGCAAACTTTTCAATTTTTTCATCAAATTTTGGGATTTTTCACCAAGAAAGGATGCAAGTTACCATAAAATTTTACCGCTATGTTAAAGTAAAATATGTCACGAAAAAACATTCTCGGAATCAGAATGATCAGTAAAAGCATTCCAGATTTATTAATGTTTAAAGTGACAGTGGTCAGATTTGCAAAAAACGCTCTGGTCCTTAAGGTGTAAAATGGCCTGGTCCTTAAGGGGTTAAATGTTAAAAAAAATATCTTTAAAGGGGTACTCCGGTGCTTAGACATCTTATCCCCTATGCAAAAGAAAGGGGATAAGATGCCTGATCGCGGGAGTCCCGCCGCTGGGGACCCCATGCACGCGGCGCCCCGTTTGTAATCAGTCCCTGGAGAGTGTTCGCTCGACTACAGGGTGGGCGGCGTGTGACGTCACGCCCCCGCCCCTGTGTGATGTCACGCTCCGCCCCTCAATGCAAGCCTACGGGAGGGGGCATGATAGCTGTCCCCAGCGGCAGGACTCCCACGATCAGGCATCTTATCCCCTATCCTTTGGATAGGGGATAAGATGTCTAAGCACCGGAGTACCCCTTTAATCTTTTCAATTGAGAGCCCTATGGTCTCATCAGGCTGCTGTTACCTCCAGGCTGAGTCAATCAGCCACTATATTGTCTTCTCATGCTGCTGTCAACTCCATGCTGTGTCATTCAGCCACTATATGGTCTCTTCATACTGATGCCACCTCCAGGCTCTGTCATTGTGCTGCTCTGCGACAGTGATTCTAATAGCGACGCCTCTAATCTGCATGTCATACTGAATAACCATATTATTTCACTAACCCAGCACACACCCCATGTGTGTTACAGCAAGGCAAAGTGTTCTACTCCCCTATTGAGTCTCTATACAGGCCAGAAATAGACGTTTTTAAAAGAGATTCGCTGCAAATAAATTTGGACCGAACCACATTTTTTTGGAGAATTTAGCGAATCGGCCGAATCTAATTTTAAAAAAATGTGCTCATCTCTAGTCTGTTTAACAGCAATAATTGGATAATAGCGGGACAGGAGAGAGCGGCCATGTGGACCTCACCTTATATGGAAATAGCCAGCTTTGCGCAATGGAGGCGGGACCCAGCATAATCAGCTTCCCTGCCAGTAAAAGGCATTCACCTTTTGACAGTATATGTTGGCTGGGTGACTACATCACCAGATGAAATAGTTACTTTTGTCAGTTGCACATGATTACTAAAGGGTCGGGTTATAACCAAGAATGTTTCTTTTCGTTGACAGCAAGCAGAGATCTTAAAAATAGGGCAGGAGATCTCACAGACCCCCAGTGGTGGGCATTCCTTTGCTGGGAGGAGGGCACATTCTGGAAGGGGTGTAAGTAACAGTAAGAGCAAACTTCATTTTCGTCTGACACATGGGCCTCGTTGCTTTTGGTAGCTATTGCTTCCATTCACAAAGCAGCTCTGTAGGTCTGAATATAATTAAGAAATCCCCCAGCTCCATCCTGAACTAATCATTACGGCTCCATGATCACGTCAGGAGGAGCACTTCTACCAAGACTCCACACTATAGCAATAGGGTCCATGCAATGTGTCAGTGTCACCCACCTAATAATCGGCATGTTTTCTAACCTGTCAGACTTCTCTTCTTGGGCAAGCTAACATATTGGGATTCTATCCAACAAATGTGGTTTCATTGCCACAGTGCAGATAAGGAATGTATTCTATATTGTAAGCAGCTGCTCTGTACAGGAAGACCGGCTTTATTCCTGCAGACAGTCCTAGAGCTGTAAAACCTCCAGTATAGTCTGTGCAGGTGCTGCAGGATGTTTTATTCATGTTCTTCGAGTCTTACTGGATCACAGATTCCTTGAATAGCTTCACTTTATTTCCTTAACATTCCAGTCAAGCTGTGAGAGAGTTCACCAGAAGAGCTGACACTTCACCTGTGTGGGATGCTACATCCCACAGGATGCCCTGAGATGAGGATTGCCCTTGGGCAAAATATAGTTATGCTGCTTCAATGCTCCGCTGCTTCTATGGTCTGGGGTTAGGAGTCACCTCCTACTATGACTGGGCCATAGCAGTAGGTCCCTGGTCTGGAGGAGTAATGAAGCACTGAAGGCTGGTGTGGGTGGTAGATTCACTGACTAAGAAAAGAGCCTCATAATTAACAAAAAATAAACGGGCTAAAACTTTACCTTTAAACGGGTACTCCGGCGCTAAGACATCTTATCCCCTATCCAAAGGTTCTCTGGAATGCTATCCCTCAGACTCAACAACAACATCCATAGTTTCAAACGTGGCCTAAAAACACATCTCTTCATACAGGCCTATAACAGTCTCTAATTGGCCTCAACATATCCCCAACATATCCTCAACATATCCCCAACATATCCCCAACATATCCTCAACATATCCCCAACATATCCTCAACATATCCTCAACATATCCCCAACATATTTTTACGCCGAGCGCTCCGGGTCCCCGCTCCTCCCCGGAGTGCTCAAAGCGCTCTCCTGTTCGCAGCGCCCCGGTCAGACCCGCTGACCGGGAGCGCTGCGATAATGTCCCTAGCCGGGATGCGATTCGCGATGCGGGACGAGCCCGCTCGCGGTGCGCATCCCGGCCCTCTTACCAGACTCGTTCCCCGTCTGTGCTGTCCCGGCGCGCGCGGCCCCGCTCCCTAGGGCGCGCGCCGATTCTCTGCGATTTAAAGGGCCAGTGCGCCATGGTTTTAATTAGTGTGTTCACCTGTGCACTTCCCTATATTACCTCACTTCCCCTTCACTTCCTTGCCGGATCTTGTTGCCATTGTGCCAGTGAAAGCGTTCCTTGTGTATCCCAAGCCAGTGTTCCAGACCTCTTGCCGTTGCCCCTGACTACGATCCTTGCTGCCTGCCCTGACCTTCTGCTACGTCCGACCTTGCTCTTGCCTATCTCAGCAGTCAGAGAGGTTGAGCAGTTGCCGGTGGATACGACCTGGTTGCTACCGCCGCTGCAAGACCATCCCGCTTTGCGGCGGGCTCTGGTGAATACCAGTAGCAACTTAGAACCGATCCGCCGGCACGGTCCACGCCAATCCCTCTCTGACACAGAGGATCCACCTCCAGCCTGCCGAATCCTGACACATATCCCCAACATATCCCCAACATATCCCCAACATATCCTCAACATATCCCCAACATATCCTCAACATATCCTCAACATATCCTCAACATATCCCCAACATATCCTCAACATATCCCCAACATATCCCCAACATATCCCCAACATATCCCCAACATATCCCCAACATATCCCCAACATATCCCCAACATATCCTCAACATATCCTCAACATATCCCCAACATATCCCCAACATATCCCCAACATATCCTCAACATATCCCCAACATATCCCCAACATATCCCCAACATATCCCCAACATATCCCCAACATATCCTCAATATATCCCCAACATATCCGCAACATATCCGCAACATATCCCCAACATATCCCCAACATATCCCCAACATATCCCTAACATATCCTCAACATATCCCCAACATATCCTTAACATATCCTCAACATATCCCCAACATATCCCCAACATATCCCCAAAATATCCTCAACATATCCCCAACATATCCCTAACATATCCTCAACATATCCCCAACATATCCTCAACATATCCCCAACATATCCCCAACATATCCCCAACATATCCTCAACATATCCCCAACATATCCCCAACATATCCTCAACATATCCTCAATATATCCCCACTCCTCTTGTTTGAATAGTTATTGTGTAATTTTATGCCTGATACTTGTCTTTGTTTGTACCCCATAATTGTATGGGCTGCGGAATCTGTAGGCGCTATATAAATAAATAAATAGGGGATAAGATGCCGGATCGCGGGGGTCCCGCCGCTGGGGACCCCCGTCATCTTGCAAGCAGCACCCCATTAGAATCAGTCCCCAGCGCGTGCTGGCTCAGGGTCTGATTACTGGCGATCACGGGGACGGAGCGTTGTGACTTCATGTCTCCGCCCCCGTGTAACGTCACGCTACGCCCCCTCAATGCAAGCCTATGGGAGGGGGCGTGACAGCTTCGTCCCCGTGATCGCCAGTAATAAGACCCGGAGCCAGCACGCTCCGGGGACTGATTCTAACGGGGTGCTGCGTGCAAGATCACGGGGGTCCCCAGCGGCCGGACCCCCGAGATCAGGCATCTTATCCCCTATCCTTTGGGGAGCCCCCTGTAGTCGCCGTAATCAGACCCGGAGGGAACGCACTCCGGTGACTGATTACAAACGGGTGCCGCGTGCATGATCACGGGCGTCCCCAGCTGCGGGACTCCTGCGATCAGGCATCTTATCCCCTATCCTTTGGATAGGGGATAAGATGTGTAAGCACCGGAGAACTCCTGTAATGTTAAACACTTATGTTAGCTAATGTAAAGTGTATGAATTGTCATACACCTTTAAATGGGCACTCTCATTAAAACTAATTTTTGTTATTGAACTCCTTATGGTAAGTGAAAAATATTTCTAATATACTTTGTTTAAAAAAAATGAAGTTTTCTATGTTTTATTTGTGCTTAACCCCTTAAGAACTCAGCGTTTTTCCGTTTTTGCATTTTCATTTTTTCCTCATCATCTTCCAAAAATCATAACGTTTTCAATTTTGCACCTAAAAATCCATGTTATGGCTTATTTTTTGCGCCACCAATTCTACTTTGCAGTGACATTAGTCATTTTATCAAAAATTCCACGGCAAAACGCAAAAAAAAAAATCATTGTGTGACAAAATTGAAGAAAAAATTTCATTTTGTAACTTTTGGGGGCTTCCGTTTCTACGCAGTGCATTTTTCGGTAAAAATAACACCTTATCTTTATTCTATAGGTCCATACGGTTAAAATGATACCCTACTTATATAGGTTGGATATTGTCGTACTTCGGAAAAAAATCATAACTACATGCAGGAAAATGGATATGTTAAAAATTCTCATCTTCTAACCCCTATAACTTACTTTTTTCCGTGTATGGGCCGGTATGAGGACTCATTTTTTTGCGCCGTGTTCTGAAGTTTTTATCGGTACCATTTTTGTATTGATCGGACTTTTTGATCGCTTTTTATTTATTTTTTCATGATAGAAAAAGTGACCAAAAATACACTATTTTGGAATTTGGAATTTTTTTGCACACACGCCATTGACCGTGCAATTCAATTAATGATATATTTTTATAGTTCCAACATTGTCGCACGCGGCGATACCACATATGTTTATTTTTATTTACACAGTTTTTTTTATGGGAAAAGGGGGGTGATTCAAACTTTTAATAGGGAAGGGGTTAAATGACCTTTGTTAACTTTATTTTTTACTTTTTTTTTTGCAATGTTATAGCTCCCATAGGGACACACTGATCTCCTATGCTGATCCCTGCAAAGCCATAGCTTTGCATGGATCAGCGAGATAGGGACTTGATTGCTCAAACCTGTAGCTCAGGCTTGGAGCAATCAATCAACGATCGGACGCTGCGGAGACAGGTAAGGAGACCTCCGCCTGCGTCCCAGCTGATCGGAACATCACGATTTTATCGCGATATCCCGATCAGCCCGACTGAGCTGCCGGGAACGGTTTACTTTCGTATTCAGACGCGGCGATCAACTTTGATAACCACGTCTGAAGGGTTAATAGCGCGCCGCACTGCGATCAGTGCCACGCGCTATTAGCCACGGGTCCCGGCTGTTGTTAGAGGCCGGGCCGTGGCCCCGCGTTATAGATCGGGAGCGGTCCTTAAGGGGTTGAAAAAGCTCAAGAACACATTTTCCCCCAACTCATACACAGACTTTGGACCAAAGACCAAACACAGGAAGTGCAGCCTGGAGTGCTGAGGGGGGGGGGGTCCAGCCAACAGCATATGGCAGTTATGTGTGAGAGGAGCTATGATTGGATGAGGCTGGACACCCCCACCCCCCCTCAGCACTCCAGACGGCACTTCCTGTGTTTGGACTTTGGTCCATAGTCTGTGTATGAGTCGGGGGAAAATGTGCTCTTGAGTGTTTTTAAGCACAAATAAAACATAGAAAACTTAATTTTTTAAAACAAAGTATATTAGAAATATTTTTTATTTACCATAAGGAGTGCAATAGCAAAAATTAGTTTTAATGAGAGTGACCCTTTAAGTAATGTTGCTATGCATTATAACCAAGGAACGTATCATGGGACCCCTCCAGAGTCTCCCCCATATAAACCCTGGGTGGAGGTAGCTCAGTCTCTTTTGCTGCTTAGCTGAGTTACAGTGAGGTCAAGTCCTGAGATGGTGTCTGGTGTCCTGAGGAGGCCTGAAGCCTACCACGCAGCCACACATCCAGAAGTCCACTAGTGTTGAGCGGCATAGGCCATATTCGAATTCGCGATATTTAGCGAATATATGGACGAATATTCATCATATATTCGCTAAATTCGCATATTAGCGTTATATTTTCCCATATGCGAAAATTCGTATATGCGAAAATTTGCATATGCAAAAATTTGCATACACGCAAATTTGCATATGCGGAAATTAGCATATGCGAAAATTCGTACGCCAGTCTCACACAGTAGTATTACAGCCTTCTTTACACCACACAAGCTGGAAGCAGAGAGGGATGATCACTGTGATGTGTACTGTGAAAAAAAAAAAACCGTATATTCGTAATTACGAATATATAGTGCTATATTCGCGAATATTTGCGAATTCGCAAATATGCGATATTCGCGAATAAAATTCGCATTGCGAATATTCACGAGCAACACTAAAGTCCACTATCCCACAGATGAACATCAAAACCTAATAAGCTACAAACGGGGTGAAATCTGTCTATTCGGTCCCAGTCAAGTCAGTCAAGATTTTCTGTGTCAAGTCGGCATGGTCCTGCATTATCCAAGTCCACTACTAGTCCCAGTGAGCCCTTAGGTCTCTGAAGTCACTGGTCACCTTCGTGGGCCTGGCTAAGCTGTTAAAACTATTATACCTGTCTGACTCAGTAAAGCTATCATTGTTATGTAACTTGGCGTCGGAGTAATTTTTTGCCCCCGTGCCCAGCCCAGGATCCAGCGCTATACCTTATGGTGGTGTAGAGGTAAAATCACGCCCTGGCGTCAAGAACACAAGGGGTTAATGCCATCTGCCCCAAGGGTAATTCCATCTGCCCTCATCACACCCTCTCCACACATGGGTGACAGTGGTGTAGAGGGGTGTACAAGGGGGGTAACAGGAGTGTAAAGGTACGACAGGGGTGAAAAAGGGGTTTACAGGGGTGACAAGGGGTGTAGAGGGTGACAGAAGGAAAGGGGTTCAGTACCCCATCATTCTGCTGAGGGACCAGAGAGAATCCATAGTCCATCACTGCACACAGACTTCTCTCCCACCTGTCCTGCACACCTGTGAATCACCTCTTTGCGGTGGCCCCCGCGTTAACTTTAAAAATGCAGGGGCCACCGGGAGGTAGCACACGCAGGGACGTCACTGACGTACCTGCCTGTGCCCATACGAGAAAAAGCAGAGTGGAGCAGTGAGGAGGACACGCGCACATGGTAAGTAACCAGCGGCACGTCATCTTCAGTGTTCCGACCTCCGCTCCTTCGTTCCCGGGACCTACTGCTATGGCCCATAGGCCATAGCAGTAGATTGTTACCCTGGACCGGTGGAGCGGTGGTAGGAATACTGACGTGTGACAGTAAACAGGCAAACAGCCTCCAGCCAAACACTGTATATGGCTGAAGCCTGTATGGCTGTGGAGGGACTGTACTGCACCTAATGTGGAGCAACTATACTGCACCTAATGTGGGGGAACTATACTGCACCTAATGTGGAGAGCTATACTGCACCTAATGTGGGGGAACTATACTGCACCTAATGTGGGGGAACTATACTGCACCTAATGTGGGGAGCTATACTGCACCTACTGTGGGGGAACTATACTGCACCTAATGTGGGGAGCTATACTGCACCTAATGTGGGGAACTATACTGCACCTAATGTGGGGGAATTATACTACACCTAATGTGGAGGAACTATACTGCACCTAATGTGGGTGAACTATACTGCACCTAATGTGGGGGAACTATACTGCACCTAATGTGGAGGAACTATACTGCAGAGGAGTGTAAAGAAGTGTACATGGGTGATAGAGGGGTGTACATGGGTGACAGAAGGGTGAAGAGGAGTGTACAGGGGTGACAGAGGGGTGTAGAGGAGTGTACATGGATGATAGAGGGGTGACAGGGGTGTAGAGGAGTGTACATGGGTGACAGAGGGGTGTAGAGGAGTGTACATGGGTGACAGAGGGGTGTAGAGGGGTGTACATAGATGACAGATGGGTATACATGGGTAATAGAGGGGTGTAGAGGAGTGTGCATGGGGGAAAGAGGGTGTACATGGGTGACAGAGGGGTGTACATGGGTGACAGAGGGGTGTAGAGGAGTGTACATGGGTGACAGATGGGTGTACATGGGTGACAGATGGGTGTACATGGGTGACAGATGGGTGTAGAGGAGTGTACATGGGTGAAAGATGAGTGTACATGGGTGACAGAGGGGTGTAGAGGAGTGTACATGGGTGACAGAGGGGTGTATATAGGTGACAGAGGGGTGTAGAGGAGTGTACATGGGTGACAGAGAGGTGTAGAGGAGTGTACATGGGTGATGGATGGGTGTACATGCAGGGCCGGTGCAAGGATTTCTGCCTACACAAGCGAAGCTCCATTTTGGCGCCCAACCCCCCCCCCCCCCCCCCCCCCCCCCCCACCCGGTCGAACTGCCCCCCCCACACACACACACACACACACACACACACACACACACACCGGCCACCCACCTCCCTTGCAAAAATGTTTCTTTCAATCATTTTTTCATGTAAAAAACACACTAATTTGTGCTTTTGTTAAGTGCATTTTTATTAACAGTTCAACAAAATAAGTTATACAGCTATAAAACAAAGTTTTTACCAATAAGTGCAGGAAATAGTGTAAACAGACTTGTAGAAGTGCAGAAAACAGTACAACACTAAAACGGCCTATTCAAGGCAAAACATTACCATTATTGGTTAAAAAAAAAAGAGCAATAAGTGCATATAAACATATTTTCAAACCATAATATCAGAACATGAGTTTTTTGAGAACATGAGCTTTTTAGGACCTTCAGTCCTATTCAACACCAAGATGACACACACTGATAACGTACAGATAATGTACTATGCGGCCATATTAGTCGGCAGCCAAGCCATACCAAGAACATAAATTTCCAGCGAGTTAACTGAATGCAATTCAACTAAAGTGCTAGATAATGTACAAATTTAAAGTGAGCACTATAATTAAACCGTGCCATTGACCGTGCGGTTTAATTAGAGGTATTATTTTTATAATTTGGACATTTCCACACATGGCAATACCACATGTTTATTTACACTTTTTTTTATTGCACTGAGGGGAGAGGGGGGGTGGCCTAGGGGATAAGAGGGGTGATTAAAATGGCTCAGAGGGACTCAGGGGTAAATCAAAATGAAAGAAGGTTAAAATGGCAGAGGAAGGATGAGGGGGAGGGAGGATTAAGAACTGAAATGACACAGGGCGCCTGTCTCATTTTAATTACCCCCCCAGCCAATTTAATTCTCCCCTGATCCATCTGTGCCCTGATTAAAGGGGGTGGGGGAATCTCAATGAAAATACCACAGGGGGATCAGGGGGTTCAATTTAAACCCCCCTGATCCCCCTGAGCAGGTCTGGACCCTACTACAAGATCCTGGATCGGCCATACATTTACCAAATTACCCCCGGTGGCTCCGCCGCCCACAGCCACTCATTAAAATCTCTCCCCCCGAGTCCCCCGGCCCCTCATGATCACCTGGTCCCGACCCACTCCTTCATTTTATCTCCCGCTCCCTTACCCACCATTCAGGATTACAGAGCCGCGGCGCGAACAGGCTGCCCAGACTGGGTACTACTGTACTATCCACAGCCTCTGTGGCGCCAGCAGCGGAGGGCCACCCCTTCAGTGACGTAAGACATTCTCCTGCGCGGAGGAGGACGTCCTCACTAACTCACTGCAGTGCCGTACAGTCAGGCCCGGACCCAGGGGACTGAGCAAGTTTAGAAGGCGCACGCAACAAAGTGAGAGGCGCCCAGGCCAGGGCGGCCAGCGGAGACAAGTGAGCAGACCGGAGCGGGACATTGGGTGCCGGCGGCAACTCAGACAAGTATTAAAAAAAAAAAAAAAAAGAGGCTCATTTTTCTGCCCCACCCCCTGCTGCGGACCTGCCCGCCTCTAAGCGGCCGCTTGGTCCGCTGGGCCTGTGTACATGGGTGACAGAGGGGTGTACATGGGTGGCAGAGGAGAGTAGAGCAGGGCCGGACTGGCCTTCCAGGATCCCGGGGAAATTCTGGTAGGCCGCTCACCCTGGGGCCGGCAGTAGCTTGGAGTGCGGCCGGGTCGCCCATGCACACTAGCATACAAGGTCCTGATACTAGTATCAGGACCTTGTATGCAGCGGCCGCAGAGTGGCAGATTTGGGAGCTATAAGCTCCCGGCCCCGCCTCTCACTCCACTCACCTTCTCCGAAGAGGCCGTGCAGGATGTGCAACGGGGCAATTGCCCCCCCAGAGATTGTTCCCCCTCCTCCCGTACTATAGCATGGTGGAGCGGGAGCTGTCAGCTGTCCCGCTCCACCACTCCGTCACCTTTCTCACACGCTGTGGCTGCTCCTTTCTTGCAGTGGGAGTGAGAACCGCAAGGATGCCATCCACGGCAGGCCGGCGCGATGACATCACATCATCACGCCGGTGCCCGGAGATCCCGACCCACGGCTCTCACTCCCACTGCAAGAACGGAGCAGCCGCAGCATCATGTCCGTCCCTGTCATGTGCCCCTCATGCATAATACCCCATGTCCTGTGCCCCTCACAATATAATGCCCCCCTGACATGTGCCCCCACATATAATGCCCTGTGTCACGTGCCCCCACATATAATGCCCCCTGACATGTGCCCCTCACATATAGTGCCCCCCTGTCATGTGCCCCTCATATATATAATGCCCCATGTCCTGTGCCCTCACATATAATGCCCCCTGTCCTGTCCCCTCAGGGGGCATTATATGTGAGGGGCACAGGACATGGGGCATTATATATGAGGGGCACATGACAGGGGGGCATTATATGTGAGGGGCACAGGACAGGGGGCATTATAAGTCAGGGACATATGTCAGGGGGGGCATTATATGTGCACAAGACAGGGGGGCTGTCCTGTGCCCCTCACATATAATGCCCCCTGAGTGGGCAGGACGGGGTGCATTATATGTGAGGGGCACAGGACAGGGGGCATTTTATGTGAGGGGCACAGGACAGAGGGCATTATATGTGAGGGGCACAGGACAGGGTGCATTATATGTGACAGGCACAGGACAGCGGGCATTTTATGTGAGGGGCACAGGACAGGGGGCATTATATGTGAGGAGCACAGGACAGGGTACATTATATGTGAGGGGCACAGGACAGGGTGCATTATATGTGAGGAGCACAGGACAGGGGGCATTATATGTGAGGGGAACATGACAGGGGCATTATATGTGAGGGGCACAGGACAGGGTGCATTATATGCGAGGGGCACAGGACAGAGGGCATTATTATTATGTGGGGGGAACAGGACGGGTTATAATTATTATATGTGGGGACACAGGATGGGGAATTTTCAAAAATTTCTCTCTTCACATACACCAAAAAGCTAAGTTTGGGCTGGTGTAGTTTTAGAGGCTTTTTAGTGGCTTTGCGCCTTTTTTGCGCCTTTTCAAAAAAAGGCGCAGTTCATAAAACCCGTCCATATCATGTGTATTGCCAAAATCAGTGGATTGCAACTCAAGCGCAAAAAAGGCACAAATAAACCCTGCTTGTGCCTTTTTTGCACCATTTTTTAGACACAAAAAACAGTCTAAAGACAATTATACATGTCGGCCATAGTGTATATTATAAGGAATTTTTGGGGTAGTATGGTTTTTATGGGCCACAATACATTACGGTATTGTATTCAGAGGGTGCATGGCAAGGTTATATTCAGAGAGCACAGTATGTGGTAGTATTATATTCAGAGGGTTCAGTGTGTTGTAGTAATATATTCAGAGGTTACAGTGTGTGGCGGTTTTATATACAGAGGGTACGGTGTGTGGCGGTTTTATATTCAGAGTTTACGGTGAGTGGCGGTTTTATATACAGAGGGTACGGTGTGTGTTGGTTTTATATACAGAGGGTACGGTGTGTGGTGGTTTTATATTCAGAGGTTACGGTGTGTGGCGGTTTTATATACAGAGGGTACGGTGTGTGTTGGTTTTATATACAGAGGGTATGGTGTGTGGCGGTATTATATACAGAGGGTACAGTGTGTAGTAGTATCATATTCAAAAAATCGAAATTTACTCCTCCAATAATGCAGGGCAGTAGCATAGACTCATTTACAAAAGCAGTCATGAGAGACGTTAAAGCTATGATATACCCTAGTCCAACCGACAATCTCTCCAGCTTAGAAACTCAGGCATTAAAGAACTTAGAAAAAAGAAAGGACCTGACAATTATTTGTGCCGACAAGGGGGGTAGTGTGGTAGTACAGTATACAGCTGAATACGAAGAGGAAGCCATAAGACAACTTACTGACACTGCAACCTACACCCCCTTGTCGGCCGACCCAACTCCTAAAATACTAACCAATCTAAAATCGTTTCTGCATAGACATGTTACAAAGAAGGTATTGTCGGAGAAGAATGCCGAAAAGCTACTACCCGACACTGCGAAACCTGCACGCTGGTATCACTTACCCAAAGTTCTCAAGTCGCTGAGCCGACCTCCAGTCAGGCCAATTGTCGCCGGGATCAGCTCGGCGACCGAATTTCTTTCGCAATATCTAGACTGGGTACTCAGCTTCTTCAAACATCTATCTTGTCATATGTCAAAGACACCAAACACCTCCTCCAGATTATGAACGATGTTCACATGGAGGAGGGATACAGCTTGTGCTCTATAGACGTCACCAGCCTGTATAGCCGCATTCCACATGGTGCGGGTATACAGGCAGTGAAAGAGTCCCTTACATATGCCAATGCATCTGAGAATATGATAGAATTTGTCACAGAAGGTCTTGCATTTGTTCTTAATAACAGCACCTTCATGCACGGAGAACAATGGTACAAACAGAAGACCGGTACCCCGATGGGGACACCGGTCTCCTGCACATATGCAAACTTGTTTTTGGGCAATTTTGAGAACATCCATGTATACAATATAAATAATCCATATCTTCCCTACATAAAAATGTATTATAGCTATGTAGACAATATTATAATAGTATGGTCGGGTACAGAAATATTGTTCAAAGAATTTACAGCATACCTGAATAACAACACGGTTAATATGCATTTTACCCAAAATTATGGTGGAGACACCCTGGAGTTTTTAGATTTAAAGCTCATTATAGAAAAGGGACATACAACAACCGAAAATTACAGGAAACCAGTTGCGAAAAATACAGCTCACACACATTTACAACAAAAAAGAACATTCCCTATGGGCAATTTGTCCGCCTCAAACGTAATAATAGTAATAAAATTACCTATAATGCACAGGCAGACGCGTTAGAGAGTAGGCTTAGAGAACGTGAGTGTCCAAATGAAATAATACAATATTGCAGAACAAAAGCGGAGACAGTAAATAGGAAAGATCTACTAAAAGGTAAACCTAAGAGTGGTGATACAGACAGCCAAAAAGAGAGATTTACCTTTGTATTCCAGAACTCTCCGATGAACCCTGTGGTAGAGAGAGCAATAAGGAGAAATTGGTTTCTATTGGAGGCCGATGAGGATCTTAAAAAAAGAGCAGAAACTAAACCCTGTATTACATACAGAAAAAATATCACCATAGGCGATAAACTAAAGAACAATAAAAACATCAATAAAAAGAAAGAAAAAGAAACTTGGTTGAGCGATATAACACCTAAGGGTAACTTCCAGTGCAAAAATTCTAATCAATGTAAATTCAGTTGGGAAACAAAACGTGTCAGACTGGGCCCAGTTTTTCACACTATACAAGAACTGATCACCTGCCGCACTAAGAATGTTGTGTATGCAATAATATGTCCATGCGGCTTCTTTTAGATTGGGCAGACAAAACGCCAGCTCCAGATGCGAATTAGAGAACATTTCTACACCATACGCACTGGAAGACCGGGAGCGTCACGTCTGCAAGCCCATGTAAAGGAAGTCCACAACAATAACCCTGAAGTGTTGCGATTTGTAGGCATAGAAAAAATTGTAAGCAATAAATATGAACGTACGGATCAGAAATAATTGCGCACAGAAACAATGTGGATTATCAAGACAAATGCCACAGGCAATATAGGGTTAAACGATAGAACAGAGCTTTCAGCATGCTTCTAAATCCTTGTTTTTAGAACACTCCCCCACCTTCCACGTCACCTGAACACGTGAGAGGTGTACAGGTGCGTGATAGGTGGTGCACTTGGTTCACCCATATATATAGCAGTCACAGGTAACTTGGGTTACGGCTGGACGAAGACCGCTAAGCGTGCGAAACAGGAGCTCGGTCGCCATCCACTATCCCCCCACCACCCCTCTGTCCTGTACCCCATATGGGAGTATGTCTGAATGAAGAAGACTTACAAGCCGATTTGGTGAGTGCCGATATCTTCTTTTTTCTTATGGACGATATTTGAATACTGCTTATTTTTCTGAGCACCGCCTACTGCATACAGCTACCTCAGTATCCACCTGCCAACACAGACCCCAGGACACCTAAGCAGTGCCGCACCATCTCCCTTGTGGACTATGTATTTGTGTTTTTACTCCACTGCACTTTAGCGCAGGAAGGGACTTGCGCCTAGTTGTCAATCCATCATTTAGGATGGATGGGCAAGTAGGCAGGGAGAGTGTTTTTTTGGGGTCAGTTTAGGGCTCACTCTCCCTGTCTCTCCCAGTCGGTTCCTGTTCTGTACAGATCACTTTCCTGCGGTCTCCTCCTTATCTTTAGTGTTGCTCACGAATATTCGCAATTCGAATATTATTCGCGAATATCGCATATTCGTGAATTCGCGAATTTCGCAAATATAGCGCTATATATTCGTAATTACGAATATTCGGGGTTTTTTTGTTGTTTTTTTTTTCTTCACAGTACACATCACAGTGATCACCCCTCTCTGCTTCCAGCTTGTGTGGTGTAAAGAAGGCTGTAATACTACTGTGTGAGACTGGCGTGCGAAAATTTCCATATGCGAAAATTAGCATATGCGAATTTTCGCGTATGCTAATTTTGCATATGCTAATATTCACATATGTTAATTTTCGCATACGCGAATTTACGCATATGCGAAAATAAAACGAGAATATGCGAATATTCACGAATATATGACGAATATTCGCCCATATATTCGCGAATATTCGCGAATTCGAATATGGCCTACGCCGCTCAACACTACTTATCTTCATAGGCAGGAGTACAATGATGGTGACACCAGTGTATAGATAAGACAGAATCTTCACATTAGAGGATGTTTACAGCTCAGCCTTCCCAACCTGCAGAATAACCTGCAAAAGGTCACAGAGCATGCCCAGAAATGTTTCCTATTTATGCAAAAGGAACAGCTCCTGTCTATTGTTGCCTATGTCCATGGGGATTGCTGTAAAGCATATGACTAAATGCTGTTAAAAACAGCTTAGGCATGTTTGCTGCCCCCATAATAATGTACAAAAAATGAAACAAAAATTACAATTAGAAAATAGAAACAGATTAGAAGAAAAGAATATCTGGATCAGTAAATAAAAATCTACACAACACACTCACATACATTTTTACCTGATTATGTATAAATGATGCTCTTCTTAGTCATACAGCATCTGTAAGGCGCAATTTCCAGGGAACATGTGTTTTTATTTCGCTGCAGTCAGATTTGGGAAGGTATCATCATTCTCACCACACAGAGTGATGGACAGGTCTGGACTGTACCCTGTTATAACACACAGTACCTGGCAATGAAAATCAATGTGATTTAGTAGAAAGTAAATGGACTACACTCTACTCTTATCCTGGAAAATTATAGGTTAGGACGACTTTTGCAACATCTTGAATTGTTCCACTACATCTAAGATCAGAAAATTAGTTACTGCACTTTGTTTAAAAAGAAAAAAAAAAGTTACCATTTTGTGTATATAGTTTCTATGCAAATCTGTCTTTACTTGATTACAGACTACAAACAAACCATGTACAGTGGGGCAAAAAAGTATTTAGTCAGCCACAAATTAAGTTCTCCCACTTAAAAAGATGAGAGGCCTGTAATTTTCATCATAGGTATACCTCAACTATTAGAGACATAATGAAAAAAAATCCATAAAATCACATTGTCCGATTTTTTAAGAATTTATTAGCAAATTATGGTGGAAAATAAATATTTGGTCAATAACAAAAGTTCCTCTCAATACTTTGTTATATACCCTTTGTTGGCAATGACAGAGGTCAAATGTTTTCTGTAAGTCTTCACAAGGTTTTCACACACTGTTTCTGGAATTTTGGCTCATTCCTCCATGCAGATCTCCTCTAGAGCAGTGATGTTTTGGGTCTGTCGCTGGGCAACACAGACTTTCAACTCCCTCCAAAGGGATGAAATCTGGAAACTGGCTAGGCTTTTCCAGGACCTTGAAATGCTTCTTACGAAGCCACTCCTTAGTTGCCCGGGAGGTGTGTTTGGGATCATTGTCATGCTGAAAGACACAGCCATGTTTCACCTTCAATGGCCTTGCTGATGGAAGGAGTTTTTCAGCATTCTTTCTCCTCCAAACACGACGAGTTGAGTTTTTACCAAAAAGTTCTACTTTGTTTTCATCTGACCACATGACATTCTCCCAATACTATTCTAGATCATCCAAATGCTCTCTAGCAAACTTAAGATGGGCCCAGACATGTACTGGCTTAAGCAGGGGGACATTTCTGGCACTGCATGATTTGAGTTCCTGGTGGCATAGTGTGTAACTGATGGTAGCCTTTGTTACTTTGGTCTCAGCTCTCTGCAGGTCATTCACTAGGTCCCCCCGTGTTGTTCTGGAATTTTTGCTCACCGTTCTTGTGATCTTTTTGACACCGTGGGGTGAGATCTTGCGTGGAGCCCCAGATCGAGGGAGATTATCAGTGGTCTTGTATGTCTTCCTTTTTCTAATAATTGCTCCCAGAGTGGATTTCTTCACACCAAACTGCTTGCCTATTGCAGATTCAGTCTTCCCAGCCTGGTGCAGGTCTACAATTTTGTTTCTGGTGTCCTTTGACAGCTCTTTGGTCTTGGCCATAATAGAGTTTGGGGTGTGACTGTTTGCGGTTGTGGACAGGTGTCTTTTATACTGATAACAAGTTCAAACAGGTGTCATTAATACAGGTAACGAGTGGAGGACAGAGGAGATTCTTAACCCGTACAGGACCTAGGGCGTATGGATACGCCTTCTGTACCTGGATCTTAAGGACCCAGGGCGTACCTGTACGCCCGTGGGAATTTCGGTCCCCGCCGCGCGCCGGGCGGGGACCGGACTGGGGTGACTGCTGATATCGATCAGCAGGCACCCCGTGCAAATGCCCAGGGGGGTCATCAGACCCCCCATGTCGGCAATCGGCGCAAATCGCAAGTGAATTCACACTTGCGATTCGCGCCGATTCCGGGTCATACGGGTCTATGGTGACCCGGTGACCCGGAATATAAGGGGGATCGCGGTTGTCTAAGACACCCACGATCCCCCTGTAGCGATAGGAGTGAGGTGGCAGAGGTGCCACCCCTCCTATCCCTGCTATTGGTGGTCTAGACGCGACCACCAATAGCAGATCAGGGGCGGGGGGGTTTACTTTCGCTTTCCCCGTCCTGCCCACCAACAATAGCATGCTGGGATTTGTAGTTTTGCAACATCTGGAGGTCCACAGTTTGGAGATCACAGTGCAGTAGTCTCTATATGTAGCCCTCCAGATGTTGCAAAACTACAAATCCCAGCATGCCGAAACAGCTGTCTCGGCATGCTGGGAGTTGTAGTTGCGTACCTCCAGCTATTGCATAACTACATCTCCCAGCATGCCCTTCGGCGATCAGTACATGCTGGGAGTTGTAGTTTTGCAACAGCTATAGGCACACTGGTTGGAAAATACTGAGTTAGGTAACAGAACCTAACTGAAGGTTTTCCAACCAGTGTGCCTCCAGCTGTTGCAAAACTACAACTCCCTGCATGCACGGTCTGTCAGTACATGCTGGGAGTTGTAGTTTTGAAACAGTTGGAGGTTTGCCTCACAGGGTACATTCACACTGGCAGGTTTACAGTAAGTTTCCTGCTTCAAGTATGAGCTGCGGCAAATTTTTCGCCGCCGCGCAAATTTCTAGCGGGAAACTCACCGTAACACACCAGTGCGAACGTACCCTAAAAACACTACACTACACTACACTAACACATAATAAAAGGTAAAACACTACATAAACACCCCCATACATTGTACAGCAGTGTTTCCAAAACGGAGCCTCCAGCTGTTGCAAAACAACAACTCCCAGCATTTCCGGACAGCCACTGACTGTCCAGGCATGCTGGGAGTTTAGCAACAGCTGGAGACACCCTGTTTGGGAATCACTGGCGTAGAATACCTCTATGTCCACCCCTATGCAATCCCTAATTTAGTCCTCAAATGCGCATGGCGCTCTCTCACTTCAGAGCCCTGTCGTATTTCAAGGAAACAGTTTAGGGCCACATATGGGGTATCTCCGTACTCGCGAGAAATTGTGTTACAAATTTTGGGGGGCTTTTCCTCCTTTTACTCCTTATGAAAAGGAAAAGTTGGGGGCTACACCAGCCTGTTAGTGTAAACAAATAAAAATGTTTACACTAACATGCTGGTGTTGTCCTTTACTTTTTATTTTCACAAGTGTTAAAAGGAAAAAAAGACCCCCAAAATTTGTAACGCAATTTCTCCTGAGTGCGGAAATACCCCATATGTAGGTGTAAAATGCTCTGCGGACACACAACAAGGCTCAGGAGTGAGAGCGCACCATGTACATTTGAAGCCTAAATTGGTGATTTGCACAGGGGTGGCTGATTTTACAGCGGTTCTGCCATAAACGCAAAAAAAGAAATACCCACATGTGACCCCATTTTGGAAACTACACCCCTCACGGAAAGTAACAAGGGGTATAGTGAGCCTTAACACCCCACAGGTGTTTGACGAATTTTCATTAAAGTTGGATGGAAAAATGAAAAAAAAAATGTCACTAAAATGCTGGTGTTACCCAAAATTTTTCATTTTCACAAGGAAAAATAGGAAAAAAGCCCCCCAAAATTTGTAACCCCATTTCTTCTGAGTAAGAAATTACCCCATATGTGGATGTAAAGTCCTCTGCTGGCGCACTATAATGCTCAGAAGAGGAGGAGCACCATTGGAATTTTAAAGATAAAATTTGTCCAGAATTGAAGGCTATGTGTGTTTACAAACCCCCCATAGAGCCAGAACAATGGACCCCCCCCCCCCCCACATATGACCGCATTTTGGAAACTACACCCCTCACGTTATGTAATAAGGGGTACAGTGAGCATTTCCGCCCTACAGGTGTCTGACAGATTTTTGGAACAGTGGTCTGTGAAAATGAAAAATGTAATTTTTCATTTGCACAGCCCACTGCTCCAAAGATCTGTCAAACGCCAGTGGGGTGTAAATACTCACTGCACCCCTTATTAAATTCTGTGAGAGGTGTAGTTTCCAAAATGGGGTCACGTGGGGGGGTCCACTGTTCTGGCACCATGGGGGGGCTTTGTAAACGCACATGGCCCCCGACTTCTATTCCAACCAAATTCTGTCTTCAAAAGCTCAATGGTGCTCCTTCTCTTCTGAGCATTGTAGTGCGCCAGCAGAGCACTTGACGTCCACACATGAGGTATTTCCATACTCAGAAGAAATAGGGTTACAAATTTTGGGGGTCATTTTCTCCTATTACCCCTTGTAAAAATGTAAAATGTGGGGGGAAACCAGCATTTTAGTGAAAACTTTTTTTTTTTTCATTTACACATCCGACTTTAGCAAAAAGTCGTCAAACACCTGAGGTGTTAAGGCTCACTGTACCCCTTGTTGTGTTCCTTGAGGGGTGTAGTTTCTAAAATAGTATGCAATGTGGGTGTTTTTTTTCCTAAATGCGACATGCCCTCCAAAAACCATTTCAGCAAAATTCGCTTTTCAAAAGCCAAATGTGACTCCTTCTCTTCTGAGCATTGTAGTGCGCCAGCAGAGCACTTGACGTCCACACATACTCAGAAGAGATGGGGTTACAAATTTTGTGGGGCATTTTATCCTATTATCCCTTGTAAAAATTTAACATTTTGGGGAAAACTAGCATTTCAGTGAAAAAAAATAAATCATTTACACATCCAATTAAAAAAAAAAAGTTGTGAAACACTTGTGGGGTGTTAAGGCTCAATGGACCCCTTGTTACGTGCCTTGAGGGGTGTAGTTTCCAAAATAGTATGCCATGTGTTTTTTTTTGTTTTTTTTTGCTGTTCTGGAACCATAGGGACTTCCTAAATGCGACATGCCCCACAAAAACCATTTCAGAAAAACTCACTCTCCAAAATCCCATTGTCGCTCCTTCCCTTCTGAGACCTCTACTGCGCCCGCAGTACACTTGACATACACATATGAGGTATTTCCTTACTCGAGAGAAATTGGGTTACACATTTTAGGAAGATTTCTCTCCTTTTACCCCTTGCAAAAATTCAAAAACTGGGTCTACAAGAACATGCGAGTGTAAAAAATTAAGATTTTGAATTTTCTCCTTCAATTTGCTGCTATTCCTGTGAAACACCTAAAGGGTTAACAAACCTTTTGAATGTCATTTTGAATACTTTGAGGGGTGCAGTTTTTATAATGGGGTCATTTATGGGGCATTTCTAATATGAAGGCCCTTCAAATCCACTTCAAAACAGAACTGGTCCCTGAAAATTTTTGATTTTGAAAATGTTGTGAAAAATTGGAAAATTGCTGCTGAACTTTGAAGCCCTCTGATGTCTTCCAAAAGTAAAAACATGTCAACATTATGATGCAATCATAAAGTAGACATGTTGTATATGTGAATCAATATATAATTTATTTGGAATATTCATTTTCCTTATAAGCAGAGAGCTTCAAAGTTTAAAAAAAATGCAACATTTTCAATTTTTTCATCAAATTTTGGAATTTTTCACCAAGAAACGATGCAAGTATCGACAAAATGTTACCACTAACATAAAGTAGAATATGTCACGAAAAAACAATCTCGGAATCAGAATGAAAGGTAAAAGCATCCCAGAGTTATTAATGCTTAAAGTGAAAGTGGTCAGATGTTCAAAAAATGGCCGGGTCCTACAGTGAAAATTGGCTGGGTCCTTAAGGGGTTAAAGAAGAAGTCACAGGTCTGTGGGAGACAGAAATCTTGCTTGTTTGTAGGTGACCAAATACTTATTTTCCACCATAATTTTTAAAAGTCAGACAATGTAATTTTATGGATTTTTTCTCTCTCATTATGTCTCTCATAGTTGAGGTATACCTATGATGAAAATTACAGACCTCTCTCATCTTTTTAAGTGGGAGAACTTGCACAATTGGTGGCTGACTAAATACTTTTTTGCCCCACTGTATGTAGCCAGATTCTGTAGTCAATTGTGTCTTAAAGAAGATATCCAGCGGAAAGAAATGTATCCCCTACTCGCATGATAAGTTTCCGATCTCCTGTACGAGGCTTCGGCTCTGCTTCTGTAATGATGTTTAGCACATAGCACGGAAGCTGGTTGAAACACACTCCCTTCATTTATCTCTATGGGAGAGGCGGAGACATAATGTTCGGGATACGTTTTTTTCTGATGGATATCTTCTTTAAATGGGCAGGGTCAGATTAAAAAATGTTGTACATCTTGGCAAAACATTAATCTTTCTAATATACTTCATCAAAAAAATGCAATTTTATAGATATCATGGCTTATAAAAAAAAAAAAAAGACCACGTGGGGTCCGTATTCCATCCAGAACATAATACTGTCTGGCTGCAGCAGCATCTTTGTCCAAGCTTAAGCACAGGCTGGGATAAAGTTCATTAAATGAAGGGTGGGACTAGCACTCCTCTGTGCTCACACCTGTCCTATCAGACTGCAGCATTAAATCAGAGAGTAGGAGGTTACTGAGCAGCCTGCAGCGATTGGACAAAAGAGACCCAGCACTTAGGGTGGAGGATGAGTCATGCAGAGTGAGGACACGCCCCCTCCAAAGCACAGAATGACAAACCAAGTGAAAAACAGAAGAAGGTATTTTTGAGAGAAATATAGATGCTAGACACAAAATATAAAAATATATGTTCATGATCAGGATTAGGTACTGAGTAACATACAACTTTTTGTGGGATATGACAGGTACTCTTTAACTTCTTCATGCTAGCCTATAGGCAGCAGAGAGGACAAGAGAGTGGGGTAAGCTATGACTGTGGGATCAGACTCCTTGCTCTTAACCTTTAGTGATATACATTCATGGCTTCTGGACTCATCTCTGGTGTGTATGTGTTCACAGCTTCTATCATTATCTTTAGCTCAGGTTGCGGGTCTTAAGAGGAGAAGAATCATGCATAAAAACGTATCCCCTATCCGCAGGATAGGGAATAAGTTTTAGATTGCGATGGGACCCCCCACAATCTCCTGCACAGGCCCTCGGATCTCAGGAATGGAGCATCATGCCACCCGCACAAAGAAGCAGCCGACATGCCCCCTTCACATATCTTTATGGGAGAGGCAAAGATAGCCGAAGGGCTCTCCCTTAGAGATATATGGAGGGGGCTTGTCGGCCGGTGCTTCAGGCGGGGGTCGGCATGCCCTGTTACCGGGGAGAGCAGAGAGCCCATGCAGGAGATCCAACCAATGGGACCCCTCACGATGAAAAACTTATCCCCTATCCTGTGGATAGGGGAGTTTTTATGCATGACATATCTCCTTTCAATTCAATAACTCCCCTATTCCTATATTTAAAAGAAGGTTTTGTAGAACATAATGTTATCATGAATGAGTTTCACCAGCCATGTATTATAAAGTCCGGGAATCAATCACAAGTTATAATATTTTGTTCCCAGTCCATCACTAAAAAGTAATGCAAAACTATTATGCAAATTGCTAATACGAGCCATTTCCTCTCTTCCATGCCATGTAAACCCCCTCTTCAGAATTTATTTGGGTTTACGTCTGTGTTTTGTAATCCGAGGCATCCTACAGAGATGTTTCACAAGATCCTTGCATTGCAATCTCTGAGGAATGTGTAAAACAACACCAGATAGCTGGAGGGAAGACGGAGGATTCTGATGGAACAATCCAAGGACATCTCTAGGAAATGTACAACTTTTATTAAGCTTCTGGTCTCATTCCTTTTCTTCTCCAGAGTCCAGTAAAAGTCACAGACTGTGAAGTGGAGAATGTAGAAAATGTTAATTTTGCCTTTTTTATGTCCTTTTAAGGATTTATTATTCTTTTTATTCTCAATGGGTAGACAATGCACACAAAGACCACATGGGCCTTACAGATGGAGATCTACACTCAAGACCACACTCAAGACCACTATCTAAGAGCCATTCTCCTATTTGACAAAGTAAAACCCAACCATATTAAAATAGTCATCCCATAATCTGATTACCCAGCATCTAACACTGCATTTCTCTTGCAACAGATGACCATACGTTGACAGGTGACACAATCTGAAGGTGCAGAATAGTGACAGATTGCTCACATGTAAATTCCATGAGCTAATAGAAATGCATGTTGTTAGAGGCTGGCACTTTGGAGTAGCATTCATTGACTGGAAAGCCATATCAGCTAGAACAGAGTTGGGCGTCAAGAACAAGGTTGTCATGCATACTTTACCTATGAATATGGGTTTTCTGCAGCTTGAACACACAAAGGGGGCTGGGCTAATGTTGGATGTGCCTTCAGTTGGTGCCCCATCATATAGTGCTTGTTCATATGATGTATAATAATTCATACCATTCAGTGCCATACAGCATGGTGCCGAAATAAAAGTGTGAAACACTAGCCAAATGACCCTTTCCTATAAAAAGTCTAAAGATCACAGACTGACACATCTGTAGCGTTACACACTCTTACTGATGCGTTTCCAGCATTACACACATTTACTAAGTGTGTGTAATGTTAGAAATGCATCATAAAGTTCAGGCAAGTACTATCTCCAATGTCAGAAAACAGACTGACATGTTTCTAAGGTTACATACTCTTACTCATGAGTAAGAGGGTGTAACATTACCTATGACTATGGGTTTCCTGCAGCTTGAACACACAAAGGTGGCTGGGCTTATGTTAGATGTACCTTCAGTTGGTGCACCACTTTATAGTGCATGGTCATATGATGTACTCATACCATGGCCATTTGAAGTACTCATGGTATGTATTCATACCATTCAGGGCCATACAGCACTGTGCCCAAATAACACTGACCAAATGACACTTTCCTATAAGACCTCTAAATAATACTACCATACAATTGACATTAGGCCATCAGTTTTGCCTTGTTTAACAGAACAGTTTATGTGCCCTAAGACTTTAGCCATGCCTAACAAGATTTAAAAAAAATTATACAAAAATAAAAAATTATACAAAAATAAAGTCTCAGTATGGCACATGAGCACTGAGTGCCCTCCATAGAGCAGCGGGTGCCAGGTGTGTATTACAGCTGACACCCATTGCCAGTGGACAGGGTGGGAGATAACAAAAATTTTCATATTGCTCTGTCAACAGAAAAAAAAAAATAAGTCTTGGTTATAGTTATAGCTAGAAACTGAGTTATGGTAAAGTTATAATTAGAAAGTAAGAAGAAAAAAATAACTTTTTTTTAAATTTATTTATTTTTTATCCCATTCCTGGATTCGGCTGCAAAAACTGCATCACAACAACACACAATGAAGCAAACTTAAAGAAACAAGGGGTGCCCCAATATATGTCACACCGTATGACCTATGTTCATTAGCTTTGCGTTACTAAGACATTGGGTTGTTTGCACCGGGTTGACGTAGCGGCATCACATGTGATCTTTGCTTTGCTCATCGTATTCATCATAATTACCCATGTGTGTTTCTTATCATACAATAGCGCACATGGGCGGATCACAGGGCAGGTGAACCAGCTGAAGGTTTACATTATCCAGAGAACTTCTTTGGCTTTGACTAATCAATAGATGACTCCGTACAGATGTTTCTCAACACACACTCATATGTTACTGACAATGCAACAAAGAGATGAGCCGCAATTATCCCGACACCCTCTGTACTTTTTGATCGATGGCCCCATTGAGTAAAAACACATCATATGATGAAAGATAAAGTGTATCATGAGCTTTACTATAGACTACAGCTTAAAGTGGGCACTTGCCTATTGTTATACTTGAGTTTTAGGCTGTTTTGATTTGGAATTTACATTAAGTTTTGTGGGCCACGTCCCAAACAGGACCTCATTGTGGCATCAGTCCATGCCACCACACCTCCTCACCCCAGCCAAGGACAAATATCTGCTTGTATAGTACGGCCAAAGTACGGAATGCGAGACTCTGCACACACTATAGATGCCTGTTGTGCTCCCAACTTCATATGACTTGTAGGACACAATGCAAATGACCCTGGAACATGTCTACCAGTTGTGGTCGTTGAGGAAAGAAGAACTCAGCTCCTGTTCACACTATCCATTAGAAATGTGATTGGGCTAATCTGAACAAGGTCTAATGGCAGTTACAGTGGCTTACTATAAGGTTCCTGTGCCTTTTCATGTATTAGCCATTGTGCAAATAAATAGTGTTGCTCGCGAATATTCACAATTCGAATTTTAATATAGCACTATATATTCGTAACTACAAATATTAGTTTATTTTTTATTTTTTCCGCATATGCAAAAATGTATGCGCATATGCGCATATTTGCAAATATTGAGTCCTCCCTTCTTTAATGGTATAGGGAACTGTGAGTAGTGCATTAACTCTGTGATCTTTTGCCATTTGAAACCAATAGGCCCATTGTGGTCTATGGGGATCTCATGGCATGTAAAACAGCAAGATAAGCAGGACCGTCTCAGCAGCATAGTGGAATGGGAGACCACAACTGGTTTGAGTCCTGGGATGGGACAGAGTGTTACAGTGTTACAGTGTTGTGGTTTAACTTTACTTTCCTGGAAAAGCTGCTGAGTTGCCCATAGCAACCAATCAGATTGCTTCTTTCATTTTTCACAAGGCCTCTGCAAAATGAAAAAAGTGATCTGATTGGTTGCTATGGGCAACTCAGCAGCTTTTCCTGGAAAAGTTTCTCTTACTTCCTTCATTTTTCAGAGGCCTTTTCAAAAATGAAAGAAGCAATCAGATTGGTTGCTATGGGCAACTGCACAACTCTTCCTCTACACTGGTTTTGATGAATCTCCCCCATAGAGGGAGATTTATCAAAACCTGTCCAGAGGAAAGGTTTCTGAGTTGCCCATAGCAACCAATCAAATCGCTTCTTTCATTTTTCAGAGGCCTTTTCAAAAATGAAGGAAGCAATCTGATTGGTTGCTATGGGCAACTCAGAAACTTTTCCTCTGGACAGGTTTTGATAAATCTCCCTCTATGGGGGAGATTCATTAAAACCAGTGTAGAGGAAGCGTGCAGTTGCCCATAGCAACCAATCAGATTGCTTCTTTCATTTTTGGAAAGGCCTCTGTAAAATGAAGGAAGCGATCTGATTGGTTGCTATGGGCAACTCAGCAGCTTTTCCAGGAAAGTAAAGTTTAACCACAACACTGTAACACTCTGTCCCACCTCGGGACTGGAACCAGTGGTGGTCTCCCATTCCACTGTGCTGCCGAGACGGTCCTGCTTATCTTACTGCTTTACATGCCATGAGATCCCCATAGACCACAATAAGCCTATTGGTTTCAATGGGCAAAAAATCACAGAGTTAATGCACTAGTCACAGTTCCCTATACCATTAACCCCTTAAGGACCAGGCCAATTTTCACTGTAGGACCAGAGCGTTTTTTTGCTCATCTGACCACTGTCACTTTAAGAATTAATATCTCTAAAACGCTTTTACCGAATATTCTGATTCTGAGATAGTTTTTTCGTGACATATTCTACTTTATTTTGGTGGTAAATTTTCGTCGTTACTTGCATCCTTTTTTGGTGAAAAATCCCAAAATTTCATGAAAATAATTTTTTTTAAATTCACAAATACAATATGTCTATTTTATGTTGGCATCATAAAATGGACATATTTTTACTTTTTGAAAAAATTAGAGGGCTTAAAAGTAGAGCAGCAATTTTCAAAAATTTCATGAAAATTGCAAAATCTGAAGGGACAGATGTTACAGAACTACAACTCCCAGCATGCCTGGGTAGTCTAGGCATGCTGACAGTTGTAGTTTGGCAACATCTGGAGGGCTACAGTTTGTGAACCACTGTAACAGCTGGGAGTTGCAGTTTGGCCTTCCTAGTGGTTGCCACAGTAAAGATCACTTTACTTTCACTTTCATTTCCCCCCCCCCCTCCCCACGTCGCTTCCCTACCTGAGCCAGGATCCAGCAGTCTCCAGCGACGATCAGCTGTTCCCAGGCATCTTCTCCTCCAGGTACCAACCTCCATCTTCTCCCCATGTTCCCCTTGACATCCAGGGGTGGGCAGAACGGGGGTTGCCATGGCAACCCACTGTCCTGCTCTGCCATTGGTCAGAATCAGTTCTGACCAATGGCAGGGGATAGGAGGAGATCGCATCACTGAGACCTCACTCCTACCCTGCAAGATGATCTGGGCTGTCACTGACAGGTCAGATCATCACTATTTTCCGGGTGACCAGAGACCCGATCAGCCCGGAATAGCAGAAAATCGCATGTCTGAATTGACATGCGATTTTCTGCGATCGCCGACATGGGGGGGTCTCAGGTCTCTGCGTTTGCCTCGGACGCCTGGTGAACTATTTCAGCATGCATGCGGTTTCACAACCCGTCTGTCGCGCGGCGGGATGCAAAATTCGGCTGGACGTATGAGTACGTGCCTGGTCCTTAAGACCCAGGGCGCAGGGACGTACTCATACGTGCCTGGTCCTTAAGGGGTTAAAGAAGGGAGGGCTCAATATTCGCGAATATGCGCATATATTTTCTCAAAAAAAAAAGTTGGTATGATTTCATTTTCTATGAAACTGATCATTGAGTGTATAGGTTTTAGATTAGAAAAATTAGATTGCGAGGCTTGTCGGTCCTGGGACTGATAGGAGAACTCCGGCAAAAACTAACTTAGCTGATCGCAGGGGGTCCGACCGCTTTCCATGAAGAGTTGTTACGTTATGCGCTCCAGCCGCACACGCTGGCCACGAGTGCATGGTCCCCTTATCTGCTGCTGCCAACGGGGGTGGGATTCGCATCGCGTGACGCGCCCGCAAGCAAGCCCCAGTCTGTCACTCTCCGGATGCTTCTCCTGCCTCCTCCTCTGCCTCTCTGCTCCGGCACAAGTGTTTCCGTCCCCTAGGGGGCACGCGTGCCGGAGCTTTAAGATTTAAAGGACCAGTACTCTCATTAGTGTAATTCACCTCTGGCTCATTTATAAATTCCTCCGCCCTCCTCACTCCCCTGCCAGATCTTTGTTGCCTTGTGCCTTAGAGAAAGCATTCCTCAGTATTGCCTTGCCGTGTATCAGATCTCTTGCTCTTGTGACTTTGACCTTGCTCTTCTGCCGCCTGCCTACTGAACTCCTGCTACGTCTTGACTATACTACTGTACCGCCTGCCCTGACCTTCTGCTATCCAGACTATGAGCTGCCTTATCCCTCCTGTGCCTCGCATCTCCTCAGCCACCTGTGTGGTCGAGCTGTGCCAGGGGTAGCGACCTGGGTGCCGCCTGCCGCAGCAAGTCCATCCCGCTTTGTAGCGGGCTCTGGTGATAACTAGCGGCACCTTAGACTCCGCTCCCTAGTACAGTCCGAGTCATATGCCACACAGCTCCAGCGGATCCACATCCACCGGTGTTCCTGTCTTCTGAAACATGAGTGTTATAGGAGTGCACGTCATCTACCGGTAGATGGCACACGCATCATTCATTTTGATGGGAGCGCCGATGATGCCCAAGAGTTGTACTCGGGTCATTTTGGCGATCCCAGGGATCGCAGGGGATTCAGTGGTCAGACCCTCACGATTAGCTGATTATCCCTTATCCTGTGGATAGGGGATAAGTTAATTTTCACTGTAGATATCCTTTAAAGGAATGAGCACATTCTAAGAGCTGCAGAAAATATTGATTCTGCACTTCGGTGTTTCTTCCTTAGAATATCCGCGTTTTTTTCAAGCCTTGACAACCAACATCCTAGTGCACAATTACCTCTGGAGCCCATTGCTAAACTCTGTCTTATGTGTAAATCAGATTATGTTGTCTCAGTAACAGCCGAAGTCATGTGGGATACTTCAGGATAACTAATGTTCTCTCATGTTATGGTATTGGAACGTCCAGAAATATATTGATAAAAAGTTGCAAGATACTTCATGTTGGACAAAGAAATGTATTTTGGTTTTAGCAGGCATTTAACTCACAACATCACACGAAAAGGAATGTAGTCCATAGTGGCCAATATGTTTTCTTCAACGATAAAATATTTATGCACTGTATTTATTCGCCTGATTGAACCCAGATTGTGGACGAGAGCACAGTGCAGTTCTGTTAGGAGAAAGCTGACTTTCCTCAAAGTAAGAATTTTAGGGGTTGCCCAAGATTAGGAAAATGAGTCTACTATTTTTCCAGAAGTAGGGCCACTCTTCTGCATGGGCTGTGTTGGGTACAGCTTAATCCCATTAATTTGAATAGACAACCCTTTAAGTAGGTGGTACATGTACTTTATTTAGGGGGAGATTTATCATTGAGTTTACCCCTTTTTTGTTTATTTTTTTGCGCATAAATTTGCGCAGTTACTCTCCTTGTGTCTTTTTTGTGCGTCCTATTTGATAGAACAAAAAGCAAGTAGTTTTTCTTTTTGTGTATTGTGGAATACATTTTACAGTGGATACTAATTTATCATGTGGGTTTTTTTTTGTGTAGACACATTTTTTTTGCGCAAGTCTTTTTTTTTTTTTTTTTTAAAGCAAAAATACACCATCAAAAAGGACACGTAGTAAAGTATTCTACCAAGACAGCTGGGGGATGCAGGAGCCATCCCTCAACACTGCTAAACTACAACTACTCCCATCATAGGACAGAGTCTGTCCCATGATGGGAGTAGTTTTAGTACCACTGCACTGGGGGACGGCACTTGCACATCCCCCGTCTGCGGGACTATTTTGGGACAGTTAGGATTGCTAATCCCATCATGGACAGACTCTGCCCATGATGGGAGTTATAGTCCAGGGGCTGAGGTGCAGATCTCACCGGGTCAGTCTCCAGAGACCCACTGCAATCCGCATTTAATAACTATACAAGCCGGCGGCACATGCGGCTCCACTGCGCTCCCCACCGACTCCTGGCGGGGAGTACTGTATACGCTGTCACAATTCATAATCCCCACCACCGGGAGACGGGAGCTCTGATTGGTGAAAAGCTATTCACAAATCAGAGCTCCTGTCTCCCGGCGGCGGGGATTATGAATTGTGACAGCTGTATACAGGTACCGGCGGGGAACGCAGTGGTGTCGCCGGCTTGTACAGTTAATAAATGTGGATCACAGCAGGTCTCTGGAGAATGACCTGCTGCTATCTGCCCTTCAGCCCCTGGACTATAACTTCCATAATGGATACAGTCTGTCTTGGACTACACCCAAGAGTTCTTAGAGAGGTAAGTTCAGTAATATCTGTACCCCTGTTCATGATATTTAGAGATTCTCTGGTGTCTGGTATTGTGCCAAGGGACTGGCGCAAGGCGAATGTGGTGCCAATCTTCAAAAAGGGCTCTAGGTCTTCCCCAGGAAACTATAGACCGGTAAGTTTAACGTGCATTGTGGGTAAATTGTTTGAAGGACTTATAAGGGATTACATACAGGAATACATAGGGGATAATTGTATTATAAGTGATAGCCAGTATGGGTTTACTAAGGATAGAAGTTGTCAAACCAATCTAATTTGCTTTTATGAAGAGGTGAGTAGAAGCCTTGACAGAGGAATGGCTGTGGATATAGTGTTTCTGGATTTTGCTAAAGCGTTTGATACTGTCCCTCATAGATGTCTGACAGGTAAGTTAAGGTCTTTGGGTTTGGAAATTTTAGTTTGTAACTGGATTGAACACTGGCTCATGGATCGTACCCAGAGAGTGGTGGTCAATGATGCGTACTCTGATTGGTCCCCGGTTATTAGTGGTGTACCCCAAGGTTCAGTACTGGGACCGCTGTTGTTTAATTTATTTATCAATGATATAGAGGATGGTATTAACAGCTCTGTTTCTATCTTTGCAGATGACACCAAGCTTTGTAGCACGGTACAGTCTATAGAGGATGTGCATAAGTTACAAGATGACTTGGATAGACTAAGTGTCTGGGCATCCACTTGGCAAATGAGGTTCAATGTGGATAAATGTAAAGTTATGCATCTGGGTACTAATAACCTGCATGCATCGTATGTCTTAGGGGGGATTAAACTGGCAGAGTCACTGGTAGAGAAGGATCTGGGTGTACTTGTAGATCACAGACTACAGAATAGCATGCAATGTCAGGCTGCTGCTTCCAAAGCCGGCAGGATATTGTCATGTATCAAAAGAGGCATGGACTCAAGGGACAGGGACATAATACTCCCCCTTTATAAAGCATTGGTACGGCCTCACCTGGAATATGCTGTTCAGTTTTGGTCACCTGTCCATAAAAGGGACACTGCGGAGTTGGAAAGGGTGCAGAGACGCGCGACTAAACTAATATGGGGCATGGAACATCTTAGCTATGAGGAGCGATTAAAGGAGTTACAATTGTTTAGTCTTGAGAAGAGACGTTTAAGGGGGGATATGATAAACGTATATAAGTATATTAATGGCCCATACAAAAAATATGGAGAAAAACTGTTCCAGGTTAAACCCCCCCAAAGGACGAGGGGGCACTTCCTCCGTCTGGAGAAGAAAAAGTTTAGTCTCAAGGGGCGACACGCCTTCTTTACCGTGAGGACTGTGAATTTATGGAACGGTCTACCTCAGGAACTGGTCACAGCAGGAACAATTAACAGCTTTAAAACAGGATTAGATACATTCCTGGAACAAAATAAGATTAATGCTTATGAAGAAATATAAAATCTCATCCCTTCCCCAATATCGCGCCACATCCCTACCCCTTAATTCCCTGGTTGAACTTGATGGACATGTGTCTTTTTTCGACCGTACTAACTATGTAACTATGTAACTATATAATGGGAGTAGTAGTCCTAAAAGTCCCGCAGCATGGGGAACTTCAAGTGCCATCCCTCAGCGCTGTGGTACTACAACTACTCCCATCATGGGACAGATGCTGTCCCATGACGGGAGTAGTAGTCCAGTGGCAGAGGGACAGATCGAAAGGGGGTCTCACTCCTGAGGCCTCCTGCGACCTTTACTGCTCCTCCCCCTAGTGATGATGTCATTAGGGGCGAGCTACACAGTCCAGGCCTGACTCTGTTCTCATTATGCATTTTGCATAATGGCAACAGAGCCTTTCTGGCAGTGTATTTCGAAACAGGGAGACTCCATCTGTTGCTTAACTACAGCCCCCCATTAAGGGAAGTTGTAGTTTAGCAACAATTGGAGGCTCCCTGTTTAGGAACACGCTGCATTATGTGCGCTCTCCCCAGGCTTTTCAGGCTTAGTAGTGGAAGCCGTCTTGTAGATAGAATCCATTACTAAGCCAGGGCTTAGCATTAACCCCAAAATCAGCTAGTGCTAACCCCCTATTATTACCCCGGTACCCACTACCGCAGGGGTGACAGGAAGAGCCGATACCAAGATGCCTGGAGCATCAAAAATGGCGGTCCTGGGCCTAGGCTGTAACAGGCTGGCATTATTTAGGCTAGGGAGGGCCAGTAACAATGGTCCTCGCCCACCCATGTAACGTCAGGCTGTTGTTGCTTGGTTGGTATCTTGCTGATACTGAAAATAGGAGGAACCCTATGCGTTTTTTTTTTTTTTTAATAAATAGAAAAACATGAAACTTGTTCCCCCATATTTTCAGTATCAGCCTGATACCAACCAAAAAACACTGTTCATTGTCGCAATCCACCGAATCTGACATAGAAGAAAAAAAAAAGGTTAGTACATTTTTGGCGCTCTCCCCTGGCGTGTTCCTAAACTGGGCGCCTCCAATTGTTGTATACAGTCATCTATAAACAGCTGTATATACAGGATAATGCACAAAGACTTAACTCAGAACTGCTCAGCATCAGCGTAGGTTAACTCTTTCCTTGCTGGGCTCCTGTATAGTATACATGGGTACACGATGCACCACTGTATACTATACAGCCGGCGGAGGTAAGTAGTGATGCTCTGCACCCTGTATATGCTATACATCACTCCTTACACTCTGTCGACCAGGTGCTCTGCATCCGGCCCATGGAGTGGTATCTGAAGGCAGTGAAAAAATTGCCACAGGGTTTCCACACATCACCATACAAAGGACCTATATATGGCGGGTAAATTAATCTTGCATACCTATAGATCACCAAAGTGATCCACAAAAACCCTTATTTCCCATATATAAAATATAATAAACTTTATTATTGATTATTGCTCACACTAAAGACAAACAGATTAAAATCGCAGTGTCTTTCTCTCCATGCAGTGTTCTTTGTCTGTAGCTGATGCCAGGCTGGCTATCTAATACTGACTAAATGATCACCGCATGCACCTGCAGTGTGCTATGCGGCATGGAGACAGCACTGTATTTAAAATCAACACTCAGCCCCCCTCAACATGTTTCGCTGCAATGCAGCTTTGTCAAGAGGACATCGGGCACTGAGAAAAAAAACGCCAAATCAGGGGTTTATAAAACCTCCCTTAGTGACATCACTGGACCGGATATGTCAGGAGCGGATTGGCTGTCATGCCATCCGTCCTATCTACATGCTATCATTTGGATTGAAGTTTTCAATAGCCTATCAATTCACTCCTATCTCAGACCAATCAGCTGTTACAGAGCGTGATAGGGTCAACTCCGTTCTGCGTATCTGCGCCGTGACCCTTGTGCAGGCACTTGTACTCCGATTCCCTTCTCATTCATGCGCACTGACACCTGCGCGAGTTCTTAGTCCTGGAGCAGTGCCATTCGCGCTTCTCACCACTCTATAGATGCTTGACAGTATGTTCTTCTGCTTTATAGGTCCGTATGCTAGGAATCTTTTGTTTCTTTTTCCGTTGTTTCTGAGGTATAGTTAATCATTATCTCAAAGGGGAGACGTATGGAACCTTGTTTACATCTAGGATATATGTATATAATAATGATGTTATTTAGTAATAACTATAATAATATGTCTACTAGAGCCATATCAGCTGCAACAACTCTTATATCCATGACTCTGTAATTCTTATATCAATAATCCTTATATCCATAACCTTCCTCCTATCTCCCCATATTCTATGGATAAAATACTCAAAGATGTTATATACTCAAGCATTTCTCTGAGATGGATTTATTTACTTAGTTGTAATTATATAATAACCAACTTCTCTCACTCCTTCTAATTTCTGCTATATTCTCCTCTCTTCCATATTTATTAAACTTTTTTCTCTCTTTCTTTTCTTTTTCTCGTTCTTCCTTTCCTAGTACATATACAGCGGCTCATTCCAACATTTTCATTATATCCTTTTCTTTTGATAGCTCTCTTCTCCTACTTATCAACGGAGGTCCTAGTTCCTTCCAGTGGATACGCGTCATCTTGGCTTGTGTGAGTATAACTTATTATTAGTATAGTATTTTATCATTTCTATTCCGGCAGGACAGTATTAGACAAATGGCAAGAAGGTAAACCCTTCATTGAGTCCATTCGGACTCAAACTTTTCAACCTCTGGATCCACTTTGCCTCTTCTCTGAGCAATTTTTTATCCAGATCCCCCAGTCTGGGGCCCAGGTTTACCTTGGTCATCCCCCAAAATGTAAGGGTTGTGAGGTCCCCTCCATGTGTTTCGCGAATATTCCTAGCTAGTGGTGTATCTATTCCAGTGTGGATCGTACTTAAATGTTACGCGTTTCAGGCGTGTAACAGAACGCCCTTAGTCATACAAAGCAAGATAAAAATTACATTATTAATATGTCTCTTGTTTTTTCCTTGAGTTATATGGTTCCATTTTAATATATTAACCATTTCTCGTTAGACTATCTTGTTCTCGTTCATCCCCCATATTTCTATCTTATATTATCTTTTATATGTATATTTTTTGGTATGGATATTTTATGCTATATATTTTTGATGTTCCTTTTATTTAGGATATCTACAGCTGTATTCATACTCAATGTTACATCATGTTATATGTGGAGATTGTTACATCTTTGTGCTTTGAGCATGATAAAAAAGGTTTTTAATTTACAGTTGGTAAATTTCCTTCCCACTTGTATCCATGTTAGGGTTTAAGTTTTGTGGGATGGGGAGCTCCTCCCTTCCCTACATCACTTCCCCTATATAAGTTGGGCATTTTTTATCTTGCTTTGTATGACTAAGGGCGTTGTTACACGCCTGAAATGCATAACCCTGTGTTTACCGTTCCTGTTTTTATCCATTTAATAAACCTGGGATCCGCTATACCTCGCTGGCATCTTCTTCTTTGTTCCTGCATTCGGTGCTGCCATACACCTGCCGTGCGTTGGTTTTGGGAGGATGGTCCGGTGCTAGATGATCAGTCCGTATTCTGCCTGTGCTTCTTTGGTTCTTGGATTGGGCTCCCGGATATCTACCACCTCCCTCCTTTACTGGACTGACATCATGGACACTGCTCCTACTATTTCCAGTACTTGCTTACAGTCGGTGGAAGACCGCCGGACAAGAGCGGATAAGATGTCCCAGCTATTGGATTTGTCACGAGTTGAAACTCGGGACACGGTAAATTTACGCATTAAGATGTCTGAACTTGAACAAGCTCTAATACAGGAGTCGCGTATCTGGTGGGATCTTTCCACATTACGTAAATACTTGGATCAGGAGTTAATTCCTCGTGGTCTAAGAATCAAAAAGTTTCCCACCACGATTTACTCCGGTGACTTTAAACAAGAATGGGAGGAACGTCTTACTGATTCTTCAAATCGCTTTATTAAGTTGATTATCTCTCATGAAGAGAAAGCCCTAGTGGAAGTTCAGAATAATATCACTGCTTTACAATCTGCAGTTAGCTCCTTTAACCCCTTAAGGACCGGAGGTTTTTCCGTTTTAGCATTTTCGTTTTTTGCTCCTTGCCTTTAAAAAATCATAACTCTTTCAAATTTACACCTAAAAATCCATATGATGGCTTATTTTTTGCGCCACCAATTCTACTTTGTAATGACGTCAGTCATTTTGCCCAAAAATCTATGGTGAAGCGGGAAAAAAAATCATTGTGCGACAAAATTGAAAAAAAACGCTGTTTTGTAACTTTTGGGGGCTTCCGTTTCTACGTAGTACATTTTTCGGTAAAAATGACACCTGATATGTATTCTGTAGGTCCATACAATTAAAATGATACCCTACTTATATAGGTTTGATTTTGTCGGACTTCTGGAAAAAATCATAACTACATGCAGGAAAATTAATACGTTTAAAATTGTCATCTTCTGACCCCTATAACTTTTTTATTTTTCCGTGTATGGGGCGGTATGAGGGCTAATTTTTTGCGCCGTGATCTGAAGTTTTTAACGGTACCATTTTTGCATTGATAGGACTTATTGATCACTTTTTATTCATTTTTAAATGATATAAAAAGTGACCAAAAATGCACTATTTTGGACTTTGGAATTTTTTTGCGCGCACGCCATTGACCGAGCGGTTTAATTAATGATATATTTTTATAATTCGGACATTTCCGCACGCGGTGATACCACATATGTTTATTTTTATTTTTATTTACACTGTGTTTTTTTTTTTATTGGAAAAGGGGGGTGATTCAAACTTTTAATAGGGGAGGAGTTAAATGATCTTTATTCACTTTTTTTTTTCACTTTTTTTTTGCAGTGTTATAGCTCCCATAGGGACCTATAACACTGCACACACTGATCTTCTATGTTGATCACTGGTTTCTCATAAGAAACCAGTGATCAACGATTCTGCCGCATGACTGCTCATGCCTGGATCTCAGGCACTGAGCAGTCATTCGGCGATCGGACAGCGAGGAGGCAGGAAGGGGCCCTCCCGCTGTCCTGTCAGCTGTTCGGGATGCCGCGATTAGCCGCGGCTATCCCGAACAGCTCGACTGAGCTAGTCGGGAACTTTCACTTTCACTTTTAGCCGCGCGGCTCAGCTCTGAGCGCGCGGCTAAAGGGTTAATAGCGCGCGACGCCACGATCGGCGCTGCGCGCTATTAGAGGCGGGTCCCGGCTTCACTATGACGCCGGGCCCGCCATGATATGACGCGGGGTTACTGTGTAACCCCGCGTTATATCAGAAGAGCAGGACCAAGGACGTACCGGTACGTCCTTGGTCCTTAAGGGGTTAAAACACATGAACTTTTTACGGAGCTGGATAATAATATCAATGAGAATTTAAAAAAACTGGAGACCAGTATTACAGAGATCAAAACATCTAAATTTATGCGGGATGTTCAGGACTTTCAAACAAATAATGTGTATACTTGGCCTAACACTGACCTGAAATCTAATACTCCAAGATCCATTCTCAAAAGGCAAAATAGAAGACGCCGCCCCACAAGCAGACCAAGAGTTAACTTCAGCTCCACAGAAGCCGACTCCTCGGATTCTGCAGTCGATGAACCAGTATCTACTAATCAACCTATGTCTGCACCTGTGACTCCAGCCTCGGTTCCAGCCCCATCTATCAACACTCGCTCTACAGCTCAGGAGGGAAAAAACGCCGAGCGGGTCGCAAACACCACCCAAGCAAAGCGAGGACCCCGCAACAACCGCAAGAAGAAATAGAAACTGTTCCCATTTACAACCTGTCGGCTAAGGTACTGTCCCTTAATCAAATCACTGTTTTATCCCGTGGACTTTCATTTTCTCCTTCTAGGACATTTGATGTGTTTTCCACTTTATTGGACATTAACAAGTTTGTACGGGATATTGTTATACAACGTCATTTTCAGGACAGTCCAGCCGCACATGATGATGATTTTTTTCCTGATGATGTTTCTTCTATAGATGCTTTGCCTATTGATACCCATGTTTCTTTTTCTGCAAATTGTGCTATACATAATACCAATATGGATTTACAATATAATGATTCTTTTGCATTACAAAGTTTGGGTCTTAATTTTCCAGATCTGTGTGTCTCTTCAGAATTGCAAAACATGAGACATTTGGGGCCATCGACGGCTTTTGAGTCTGATTTCCAGACTCGGAATGCTGCCTTTTACCCCATCATGTCCCGCACCCCTTCATTAGACTTATTTCAAGAGTCTGTTGAAAGAGAGTTGATTAAACTTTCAAGACAACCTAATGTACATTATAATCTTAACAAATCGCAGCGAATTGCATTTTCTGAATTAGGGATATGGAGGATGTTATTATACGAAAGGCAGATAAAGGGGGTGCGGATGTGTTGCTGGACAAGGGCCTTTATTATCAGTTGAATTTGTTATTACTTTCTGACGCATCCACATACAGGCCTTTGTCCTCAAACCCAACCGCATCCTTCTATAACACCTTGTGTGAACTGGTACGTAGCGGCATTAACCAGGGTTTTCTTACACAGAAAGAGGCTGATTTCATCATTGTTCCTCACCCAGTAATGGCAATTTTTCATTCTTTGCCGAAGATACACAAAAACTTATTTCCACCCCCAATGCGATCTATAGTCGCAGGCATTGGGACTCAATGTTACATCATGTTATATGTGGGGATTGTTACATCTTTGTGCTTTGATCATGATAAAAAAGGTTTTTAATTTACAGTTGGTAAATTTCCTTCCCACTTGTATCCATGTAAGGGTTAAAGTTTTGTGGGATGGGGAGCTCCTCCCTTCCCTACATCACTTCCCCTATATAAGTTGGGCATTTTTTATCTTGCTTTGTATGACTAAGGGCGTTCTGTTACACGCCTGAAACGCGTAACCCTGTGTTTACCGTTCCTGTTTTTATCCATTTAATAAACCTGGGATCCGCTATACCTCGCTGGCATCTTCTTCTTTGTTCCTGCATTCGGTGCTGCCATACACCTGCCGTGCGTTGGTTTTGAGAGGATGATCCGGTGCTAGCTGATCAGTCCGTATTCTGCCTGTACTTAAATGTTGGGATATCCTCCTCCTCATTTGCTGCGTAGTTTTACCTACGTATAATTTAGTATATCCGCATTGGGCAATATACACCACCCGTTTGGCAATTAATAAATTCTCTAATTTTGTAACTTCGGTTGTCAACTGGATTAGTAAATTCTTTTACTTTTGGCATGAATGTACAGAAGTTACAATTGCCACATGGATGAGATCCCTTGCCCAGGGATTGTAACCATGTACCTTCTTGTTTATCATGAAACAAACTGTGAACCAAATGTTCCCGTATATTTTTCCCCCTTCTGTATGTGACAGATGGAAAGGGGGGGAATCCCCTCTCTTAAATCCCCGTCTGCTAATAAGATGGGCCAATATTGGCGTAGGATATTCATTACCTGTCCATTGTTCCTATCAAATGTGCCAATACACCGCACTATCTTTGTTTGTTCAACAGACTGGGATTTATTTTTGAGAAGTTCTTGCCTCGGAGTGTCTCTTGCCCTCGCAAAACCCCTGTGTCCACTTTTCCTGTGAGGTGCAGCTCAGGTGTACAAATAGAACTGTGTGGAAATTTAAATCATGTGCCTTGCACAAGTATGGTAAATTTGGTGCAATTGCACCAAATTTTGACCAACCAAAAGGATCTACAAAAAACTTCTACCTACACCAACATTTATACATTTCCCCCTATGTCACTAGCATAACCTCACCTCACCATTGGCACTATACAAATAAAAGTGAATCTAGCATGGCCCATAATGAAGTGTTGGATTACTGGGCCCAAGATCTGACACCATAATAGTCCCCAAAGGTCTATAAAAAGACAATTACATTTGGAGGTGGATTTAGAATTAATTACTTTGCCTTTGAAGACTACCATGAAATTAATGGTGGGCATGCACCTATTATATATAATGGGTTATATAGTGGGCCCTCAGAATTATTCTCCTTTGCTGTGCCCAAGATACCTAAAGGTCCTTATACACATTTGACAGATGTTGGCTGTACAGCCAGTTGACATCTATCTCCCTGGAATTTCATAAAAATGAATGTTCAGCTAGGCCAAGCGTTCATGCCTTCTAGCCATTTAGAGTTGCATGTTGGACAAAGACACGTACATGTTCAGAGTTACCAGTTTATTAGAGTTCCCCATCTAGTAGGGTGTTCGACCTTCTTTGGCCTTCAGAATTGCAGCAATTTCTCATGGCACAGATTCCACTAGATGATGAAATTGTTCTGGAGGAGTATTGGCCCCTGTGGACAGTATCACTGCAGATTTCATTAAGGTCCTGACAAAGTCTAAACATCCTGTTTTACCTGGTTTCAGCGATGTTCTATAGGATAAGATCTGGGGACTGTAAGGGCCAGGGAAACAAGGAAAGATCTGTGGTGCATTGTCCTGCTGTCAGTGACCTTCTTCCATAGGAGGTAACAGCTGCCAAGAACCTGGTTGACACAATACTTTGATAAACCTTCTATCCAAATATCCATTCACAGATATGAAAGGACTTAGGGAGTACCAAAAAAACATTTCCCATACCACCTCCACCAGCTTGAACTGTTCACACCAGACAGGAAGGATTCATCAATTTTTGCTGACCTTTCCATCAGCATGGTGCCACAAAAGTCTGGATTCATCTAACCAGGCCATGTTTCTCCACAGAGATCTGGATCCACCTTGCCAGGCCATGTTTCTTCACGGAGATCTAGATTCACCTGGCCAGGCCATGTTTCTCCTCAGAAGTCTGCATTCATCATACTAGGCCATGTTTCTTCACAGACATCTGGATTCATTTGACCATGTTTCTCCTCAGAAATCTGGATTCATCTGACCATGTTTCTCCTCAGAGATCTGGATTAATCTGACCATGTTTCTCCTCAGAGATCTGGCTAATTTCTCTGACCATGTTTCTCGGAGATCTGGATTCATCTGACCATGTTTCTCCTCAGAGATCTGGATTAATCTGACCATGTTTCTCGGAGATCTGGATTCATCTGACCATGTTTCTCCTCAGAGATCTGGATTCATCTTACCATGTTTCTCCTCAGAGATCTGGATTAATCTGACAATGTTTCTTCACAGAGATCTGGATTCATCTGACCATGTTTCTCCTCAGAGATCTGGATTAATCTGACAATGTTTCTTCACAGAGATCTGGATTCATCTGACCATGTTTCTCCTCAGAGATCTGGATTAATCTGACCATGTTTCTCCTCAGAGATCTGGATTAATCTGACCATGTTTCTCGGAGATCTGGATTCATCTGACCATGTTTCTCCTCAGAGATCTGGATTAATCTGACCATGTTTCTCCTCAGAGATCTGGATTCATCTGACCATGTTTCTTCACAGAGATCTGGATTCATCTGACCATGTTTCTCCTCAGAGATCTGGATTCATCTGACCATGTTTCTCCTCAGAGATCTGGATTCATCTGACCATGTTTCTCCTCAGAGATCTGGATTCATCTGACCATGTTTCTCCATTGCTCTGTGACAGTTTTTGCTCTTTTGCCCCAGGGATCTTGTCTTTCTGTTTCTCTTATACATAATGACGTTGGAGATAAGTTGTGTACTCAAACATGTTTCGTGGACATTAGCATTGTATTCAGCTGCGGTATGCTGCTGGTGCATCAGAACGATTCCTGACTTCCTCCTCTGACCACTTTCATCAATGAGTTGTGTAATTCCACAGGATCAACTTTCCCTGGATGTTTTTCCACACTATAGTATTTTATATTCTACATCAGGGGTAGACTAAGAGCGGCCGGGACCCCCAAACAAGAATAGTCATGGGCCCTTTTCAACCATTTTAGTTATGATACATTTGAGCTGGGTTAACCCTGCATGATGTTAGTTAAAATGGAATGCATAGGATACATAAGCAATGGGCACCTTTTGGCCAGAGGTCTCTATATACATGTATTAAATGCAATCTCTCAAGAGAGGATTTACCTACAAGGACCGGGGTTAAGGTTCAGTGATGAGATCCACATCCACATTGTACGGTGATAAGTTCAAAGCTGAGTTTCTAGACTAATGTACCGGTCTATTCTTTATTGTAAATATCTTGCAGAGTTGCCTGTCTGTCATCTTACAAATCACCTCACATCTCCGGCCAAAGCCGCTCCCAGAACCACACACACTGCGCCCGCTTCCATTAACACGCCATTGTTATACCGATGGTGAAGGTTTAACAGCTCTGGGAGACTGACTTTAATATTCTCCTCATTTGAAGTCGTCATTTACGTAACATTTAGAATAAACATTCGAGCCTTTCCAGGACATATGCTGTTTATTTCCAGTGAATTACATTGTTGAAGTGTGAAAAGACAGGCTTCATGTATTTAATGGTGTTCTACAAATTCTAACCAGTCAGCTTTAATTGGGCCAAATTTCCTTCCAAGAAACAAAATGTCTGTAATGTTATATTTATTGGAGGTTTTTTCCCTTTAAGGAGTTTAGATCCCAAGATAATCCATGGCTACTTGACTGCTTTGTACCAAATCTGTATCTTAATCTAGCCAATTGGTGCACAGCATGGTAACCATGTTCCTGTGGGAGGGCGTTCCAGAACAGAAGCTGTAACCGCAGGAGGGGGAGCAGGAGGCAACCAATCACAGCCAAGCACCCGCTCAAACTACAAAGATTAGAGAAACGTCAACAAAGACAAAGGAAAGAAAGATGGTCACAAGGATCCAAGGCCACCTTTAGGGTGTGGCAAACTGGGCATGTGCCTAGGCCTTCTTTTTGCAACAGGGCCCTGAGGATAGGACTCCCCAGAAGCAACTATGTAGATAGAATAACATTTGACATTCCATTTTCAGTTTCACATTTGATGGTGTGGTATTATTTGGGAGCAGAATTTCAGCATTATGTAGGAACTACACTGCTCAAAAAAATAAAGGGAACAATTAAACAACACAATGTAACTCCACGTCAATGACACTTCTGTGAAATCACACTGTCCACTCAGGAAGCAACACTGATTGACAATCAATTTCACATGCTGTTGTGCAAATTGAACAGACAACAGGTGGAAATTATAGGCATTTAGCAAGACACCCTTAATAAAGGAGTGGTTCTGCAGGTGGTGACCACAGGCCACTTCTCAGTTCCTATGCTTCCTGGCTGATGTTTTGGTGACTTTTGAATGCTGGCGGTGATTTCTCTCTAGTGGTATCATGAGATGGAGTCTACAACCCGCACAAGTGGCTCAGGTAGTGCAGCTCATCCAGGATGGCACATCATTGCAAGCTGTGGCAAAATGGTTTGCTGTGTCTGTCACTGTAGTGTCCAGAGCATGGAGGCGCTACTAGGAGACAGGCCAGTACCAGGAGACATGGAGGAGGCCATAGGAGGGCAAAAACCCAGCAGCAGGACCCCTATCTCCACCTTCGTGCATAGAGAAGCAGAAGGAGCACTGCAAGAGCCCTGCAAAATGACCTCCAGCAGGCCAAAAACAGACTCCATGAGGGTGGTATGAGGGCCCGACGTCCACAGGTGGGGGTTGTGCTTACAGCCCAATACCATGCAGGACGTTTTGCATTTGCCAGAGAACACCAAGATTTGCAAATTCACCACTGGTGCCCTGTGCTCTTCACAGATGAAAGCAGGTTCACACTGAACACATGTGACAGAGTCTAGAGACGCCGTGGAGAACGTTCTGCTGCCTGCAACATCCTCCAGCATGACCAGTTTGGCGGTGGGTCAGTAATGGAGTGGGGTGGCATTTCTTTGGGTGCTGCACAGCCCTCCATGTGCTTGCCAGAGGTAGCCTGACTGCCATTAGGTACTGAGATGAGATCCTCAGACCCCTTGTGAGACCATATGCTGGTGCGGTTGGCCCTGGGTTCCTCCTAGGGCCAACATCAGGAGCATGCCCAGGCATTGTAGGGAGGTCATACGGGCATGTGGAGGCCACACACACTACTGAGCCTCATTTTGATTGTTTTAAGGACATTACATCAAAGTTGGATCAGCCTGTAGTGAGGTTTTCCACTTTGATTTTGAGTGGGACTCCATATCCAGACCTCCATGGGTTGATAAATTTAATTTCCATTGATCATTTTTGTGTGATTTTGTTGTCAGTACATTCAACTATGTGAAGACAAAAGTATTTCATACGATTAGTTCATTCATTCAGATCTAGGATGTGTTATCTTAGTGTTTCCTTTATTTTTTGAGCAGTGTATATAACAGTGTTATGTGGGCCTTGTATGGGAATATTATTTAAACAATGTATGGAAGTTTTATTTAGGGATGTTAGTATGTTCTGGACAATAAAACAGTGAAATGTGGGAATAATAAGGTAGTATTAGTTGGATACTAGGGAGGAAGGAAGGAATGGAGGGAGGGAGGAGGAAAGGGATGGAGAGAGGGAGCAATTAAAGGATGGAGGGAGAGAGGAAGGAAGGGATAAAGGCAAGGAGCAATGGAAGGAAAGAGGAAAAAAGGCAGTAACGGAGGGAGAAAGAAAAGAAGGAAGGTAGGGAATGAGGAAGAAAGGAAAGAGGAAGAAGGAAATAAGGAAGGAGCAAAGGGAGGGAAAATTAGACAGCATGGATGGCATTTACTAATCTATTTACTGCACAGTTGCAAAATTTGCTGAAAATATTTGCAACTTTTTGCTGCCTTGAAATGATTCATTCAGCATAAATTTGGCACATTTAGCAGGAAATAGGTGATTTCTGGTGCACAGAAAACCAAAAGATAAAGAATAAATGAATTAAAGGGGTACTCTGGAGGAAAAAAAATGCCTTCAAATTATCTGGTGCTAGAAAATTATACAGATTTGTAAAATATTGATCCTTCAGGATTTATCAGCTGCTGTATGCTCCATAGGAAGTTGCATAGTTCTTTCCAGTCTGACCCCAGTGTTCTCTGCTGACACCTCTGTCGATGTCAGGAACTGTACAGAGCAGGAGGAAATCCCCATAGCAAACCTCTCCTGCTCAGGACAGTTCCTGACATGGACAGAGGTGTCAGCAGAGAGCACTGTGGTCAGACTGGAAAGAACTACGCAACTTCCTCTGGAGCATACAGCAGCTGATAAGTACTAGAAGGATTAAGATTTTACAAATCTGTATAATTTTCTGGCACCAGTTGATTTGACTTTTTTTTCCTCCTGAGTACCCCCTTAATTTGTAGACTATAGAGCTCAGTGTGTCAAGAAAGACCTCTCACAAATACCTCCACCTGCCACAAGCAGAGCATCCGCCACATTTAACCTCTTATAACCCAGCCCATGCCTCTTAAACGACCATAGCCTGAGCTGCCCACGCCATCCATGACAGCTGCACTACTTTAGTGACTATAGACAGCGCGCTGCATTGTCTCCAAAGACTCCAATGAGTGCTGCGAGGTGCCTTATTCCAGGGCTTTGTCTTTCACACATATCAGATGTTGGGCGTTTTCGCTCAATGCTCAGTATTTGTGAGTATCATTACATCTGTTTTGATTCTTCTATCTGATCCAATTGAATGTCTGTATAATACAAAGATATTGTGATACGTTTCAGTTCTCATGGTTACTATGGACTATTGCATTTGTTTATAACCCCAGAGCTCAAATAAGTGGTGTTTTTTTTTCTTTTTCGCTCCATGTGTTTCTTTATATCTCGGCATTGCCAGTATTCTTATCTAATTACAGCAAAACCTGATATTATCTGTAATGAAATAACTGGGATGATAAGAACCATTGAAAGTTATAACGATATACGAGTAAAGAAACATAGAGGCGAAAATTGGGTAATATTGTGTCTCCCAACCAGGATGCCTCCAGCTGTTGCAAAACTGTAGTTTTGCAACAGCTGGAGGCACACTGGTTGGGAAACACTGGTCTATACCTTCCCCTCCTCTCAGAATCTTATTCTGAAATGCCATTACTAGGGATGAGCGAATCTGACAAATCCAAATTTGTTACAAATTTCAGGAAAAATTTGATTCGTAATGTGATGTCCCAGTACAGGACGTGGTCCTGTACTGCAATTAGGCCCTGTCAGGTTGAGCCCCTCAGTGATCTGGGGGCTCTCCTGCAGTGTCTCCCCTGCTGTTACTTTAATGTTATTTATTGTACTACTAGCTGAGTAACAGGCGTTGCCGGTTTTTCCTTCCTAAACTTTGTTGTGGAGGAAAATCAACAGAGGAAGCTTTTGACTTCATATCCCGTCCTCATATATTGTTGTCATATCCCACCCCCATATCCCGTCCTCATACCCCGACCTATCCCGACCTCCTATCCCGACCTCCCATCCTGACCTGTAATATGTATACCAAGTATTGAAATATCTCCAGCCAGCGTACGGAAGTTATGTGGGAACATACATTTCCCATTGATTTGCATGGGACTTTAAACAAAAACCCCGACCCTCACAAATGGGGGTAGTTAAGGGTTTAATTAACTATCCTATATTTTAAGTGGACATATAAGTAACATGTGACCAAGTATTATCGAAATATCTCCAGCCGTTTGGAAGTTATGCAGTAACATATATTTCCCATAGACTTGTATGGGACTTTAAACAAAAACCCTGACCCTGGCAAATGGGGGTGAGTAAGTGTTAAATTACCTATCCTATGTTTGTTGGTGACATATAAGTAACAGGTGTGCCGAGTTTCATGTTAATATCTTTAGCCATTTAGACATGTTGCTCGCGAATATTCGCAAATATAGCCCTATATATTCGCAATTATGAATATTTGTTTTTTTTGTTTGTTTGTTTTATTTTCACAGTACACATCACAGTGATCATCCCTCTCTGCTTCCAGCTTGTGTGGTGTAAAGAAAGCTCTAATACTACTGTGTGAGATTATGCTAATTTTTGTATATGTTAATTTTCGCATATGCGAAAATAAAACGCGAATATTCCGAATATGCGAATTTAGCAAATATATGACGAATATTCGTCCATATATTCGCGAAATATCGTGAATTCGAATATGGCCTATGCCGCTCAACACTATTAGTCAGTATGCTAGTGTATAGACAGTATAAAGGACCTTTGGAGGACTAATGTAATTGTCTAAAGGACCTGTGAGATGTTACATGCTATGTTTATGTTACCCAGAGAGCCACCATGACCCGCAGCTTGACCTATGGGCTTCTGGCTCAGCCCCCCTATATAAGGGGGCGGCCATTACAATTCTCTCTTGTTTGCTCTTCTACCATCACTCTTGCTGAGGAACAGTGGAGACCAGATGTCTCAGTGCTAGTGTCCAACTACCTGGAAGGTCTCAAATCTACAGTCATTCCAGTAAGTCAAGTCTATGTCTGCTGTCACTGCCTACAGTGCAGTCAAGCCTAAAGTCAATGATCTAAAGTCTATTACAAGTATAATTGGTCCCAGCAAGCTGTGAAGTCCTTTTTTGTTCCTGGCCACCTCTCGGGGATTCTGGCCGAGCTGTACAGAGTATAACAACTGTCTGACCTCAGTAAATCCTCTGTTGAAACATAATCTGGTCGTGGACTCTCATTTCACTGCCTAGCCATTGGGATAGCGGAGATATCATTTGGTCGTAACCCAAAAACCACTCTGGCGTCACGAACATTAGGGGTTAATGACACCTTGCCCCTGGAGTTAGTACCATCTGCCCCCTACACCGCTACACCCCGTGGTCCTGCCATTTACCATGGCTCACCAAAGTAAGAAATGTGAATATCGCTGTGATTCGATCATGCAAAGCGCTTCATTAAACATCATTTAGTGCGGTCCAGGCTCCAGGTTCCAGGCATCTAAAATGGCGGATCCACATGTGAGGACATGGGGCAAGGAATCCTGGGAAGGCGGGAACAAGGATCCGTGGGATGACCCTGAATCTAATGCAGCATGCAGCCAGCCCTGTGATGTCACAGCCCTATATAATCGGCAGCCATCTTGTGGGCAGTCACAGAGGGACAGACAGCAGTGTGTGTTGCACAGAAAAGTATTTTTACAGCAGAGATTCCCCTTCCAGTCACATCAGCGTTCTATTGCAGAGAGGGACAGAGAGCAGTGTGTTGCACAGAAAAGCTTTTTTTTTACAGCAGTGATTCACCTCAAGCCCAAATCCAGCCTAGAAGCACTGATAGGGAAGGGAGTTAGATTGAGAGAGAAAGTACAATTCTGGGTGTAGTACACGGTAACTGTGTGCTGCAGCACCGGTGTGTACAACAACTGAAAAGCTAATAGTAGCCAGCCAGTTAGGGTGAGCAGAGCACTAAAAGCACATTGTCCTCTATTTAGTGTAACCTGGGCGTACATCTAAGTGGTGTACCATTTTGTTCCTGTTAAAGTCTTAAGGGCCTAGATACTGTGAAAGGCCAGCCAAAAGTACACACCTACTGGTGTTGTAGACAAATACTATTTTAAGTGTACTGGAGCGCATTGTCCTCCTCTCATAAGTGCATACCACATACATACATCTAAGTGGTGTACCATTTTGTTCCTGTTAAAGTCTTAAGGGCCTAGATACTGTGAAAGACCAGCCAAAAGTACACACCTGCTGGTGTTGTAGACAAATGCTGTTTTAAGCGTACTGGAGCACATTCTCCTCCCCTCATAAGTGCATACCACATACGTACATCTAAGTGGCGTACCATTTTGTTCCTGTTAAAGTCTTAAGGCCCTAGATACCGTGAAAGGCCAACCAAAAGTACACACCTGCTGGTGTTGTAGACAAATACTGTTTTAAGCTTACAGAAGTGCATTGTCCTCCCCTCACAAGCGCATACCACATACATACATCTAAGTGGTGTACCATTTTGTTCCTGTTAAAGTCTTATAGGGGTACTCTGGTGGAAATTTTTTATTTTTTTTTTAAATCAACTGGTAACAGAAAGTTAAACAGATTTGTAAATTAGTATAAAGGAGTTGGAGAGGCTCTTGTCCAACTACCCACCAAATAAACCCGGGCTACCTAATTAGAGACCTATACCCGAGGTGTCAAAAAGTAGTTTGTCTGTAGAAATATATATATTAGGGCTCAGGGTTTGAGACAACTGGACAGATAGTAATTCAATTTATTAATAATATGCAATGTGACAATAGAGTATAAAATAAATGCAAATAGTAGCGACTGCGTCTCACAGGGCAACTAAAAATTTATTTAAAAAAAAATTGAGACCACCATAAATATATATAGGGAGAGGAATCTGGGTGGGAGAGTCTTAGTCCATCCACAATCGTCAATTATCTCCTCTCTTGAAAAGTACTGCAAGTATAGACAGATTCCAGTATTTTTGTAACCAATAGCAACCATAAGGTTAGTAACCCATAGCAACCATTTAAATGTGTCCGGCTATAGTAGTAGTTCGCAATTAAACACCTTAGCAGATAATATACTTGCTATTTGCAGACAATGTTCAACGTATATGCTTGTGTACAGTCTATGTTAGTATGCATGCATATTTTTAGGATACTTTGTATCTCACCGCTCCCGGGCACTGATGTGCTGGACTTCACGGGGATGCTGCGATCTCCTCCAGTTGCGCTATGGAATCCCGCAGTGTGTTAACACTGAGTGGCTCTCGTGGCATGAGACAGCATCACCGGAGACTCGGCCGTCTCCCACGATGGTGATGCTGGAAGACAGTGGGTTCCGGGTGGTGGTACTGCAGCGGTTCTACAGGTGAGTATGTTGGTAAGCCGGTGGCGTCCTCGTGGCAATGAGGCGCGGATGTCTCCTTTAAACGGTGTCGGGTGATTGACAGTTTTGTTTTCCGGTATCGGACTGTTAGTTGCTAAGCAGGGCAAGAACACTGGTGGTCTCAATAGATATTAGGGGGACGCTGGACGCGTTTCAGGACTGTCTCAGTCCTTTCTTCAGCAGCTAAGAATATTCTGAGGAGGACATCAGTGACGTGCAGACACAACTTGATGATAATGAAGCCGATCGCACTTGGGAGCCAGGTGCTGAAGGAGCTTCATCATCATCAGGAGAAGAGGGTTGCAGGTTGCCTGTGAGGCAGCAGCTGAGTCAGCAAGGTGGTAGCAAGGTTGGCAGTCAGCATGGTGGCAGTAGTGGAAAGGTGAAGCGTGGCCAGCGTCCCATTGTTGGCCCTACGTCAACATATGCATTATCACCATAAAGCGGCCTGGAAGAACCGTTGCTCCGATATGGTGATCCAGCCTGCTGCATCACCCAGTGGCACGCCGCTCCCTGTTTCAGTCAGCCAAAGGTCCACCACCTCAGCCAAAGGGAGCTGTGTGTCATACCCATCTTCTGTCACTCCAAATGGAAATGGGAACCATGGTGACTGACATTGAGAAGAACATCTTGTCTGCGCTGCAACAAGGAAAACTGATACATGCACCCTGCAATCTGGTTGTCAAGCGGTTCCTGAAGTGTTCCCCATCTGCAAGCCATCCTAACAATTTGAAGAAACTTTGCATGTACTTTGTACACCGCAAAGCACACCCTCCTTGATCTGCAGCGTCAGACCGGTATCCCCCAACATAGTCTGATTTGCGACTGTTTCACACATTGGAATTCCACCCTCCATATGTTGGACAGACTATACGAACAGAGAAAAGCCATCACCGATTTCTTGATGATCCAAGCGGATAGGGGACTCCCCTGTGTAACTTCAATGTCAACCAGTGGCAGCTCACACCGTGACACCTGCCGTTTGCTCAGGCCCTTTGAGGCAGCCACCTTATTAGTCGTCAGGATTACGGGATGAACAATGTCATTCCACTGCTTCATCTACTACAAGACATGTTGGAAATGATGGCTGGTCAGGGCACTGGAGATGTGGCACCTACATCTCACGGCCACATGAGCCCTGTTGGGGCTGAACTGGAGGAGGAGGAGGGGGAGGGGCACAGTGGAGCACAGTTTAGGTTTCGCAAGATGGGCAGGAGGAGCTAGAGGGTTATGAGGATGGCAGACAGAGGACCCAGACACACCGTGGCAGTATGCAGTGGAGATGGAGGCAGGGAGTCCCTCCGAGTCACTTGCACAAATGGCATGATGCATGCTCACTTGCTTGAGTAGTGACCGCCGATTTTTCACCATTCGGCAGCGGGATGACTTCTGACTCTCCACCTTATTGGACCCTTGCTCCCGACACAAAATGGGGGGCCTTTTTTACACCCACTGAGAGGGAGGACAAACTGACCTACTACAGAGACATCCTATGTAGTCAGTTGGCTGGTGCCTATCTGCGCCATCCTCCATCCGTAGCTTTCTTCACCCGCATAGTGAAGCAACTCATCAGCAGCAGGTAGACCTGGAGCAGGACCTGAAGCAGCAGGGGATGGCATACCTTTGACATGACCATGCCAACAAACCTTGAAGTTCCGCTGCACTTCTGGGCAGCCAAGCTTGATTTGGGGCTGCAAATACCAGAGTCAGTGGCGTTGCTAGGGTTGGTGTCACCCGGTGTGGTAGAAAATGGTGTCACCCCATACCTACCCCCCCCCCCTCCACATAATAAAGTTTTTAGCCTGTTGTGACCACTGTGATACCACTAGTGTAGCGCATTGTGAAAAATTCCAGTATAATAATTAAATATACCAATTGCCACAGAATGGAAAAGCGCTAAAGAGGTTTTCACCATTTAAAACTACAACTACCAGAATTACTTAAATGGGTACTCCACAGGAAATGATTTTCTTTTGAATCAACTGGTGCCAGGAAGTTAAAATCTGAATCCTTCAAGTAAGTAATTTACAAACCTGTTTAACTTTCTGGCACCAGTTGATTCAAAAGAAAATGTTTTGCAGCTGAGTACCCCTTTAAGCAGTGGTGAGGTTATGCTGGGAGTTAAGTTTCACTCATCTTAACTGCAGAACTTACAAGTGACTACAGCTCTGATAGGACATAGTGAGGAGAATACACAATGATATCAGTGATTACAGGTGACATCTTCTCTATAGTGAGGAGAATACACAATGATATCAGTGACTACAGGTGCCGTCTTCTCTATAGTGAGGAGAATACACAATGATATCAGTGATTACAGGTGACGTCTTCTCTATAGTGAGGAGAATATACAATTATATCAGTGACTACAGGTGACGTCTTCTCTATAGTGAGGAGAATACACAATGATATCAGTGACTACAGGTGACGTCTTCTCTATAGTGAGGAGAATACACTGATATCAGTGACTACAGGTGACGTCTTCTCTATAGTGAGGAGAATACACAATGATATCAGTGACTACAGGTGACGTCTTCTATATAGTGAGGAGAATACACAATGATATCAGTGACTACAGGTGACGTCTTCTCTATAGTGAGGAGAATACACAATGATATCAGTGACTACAGGTGACATCTTCTCTATAGTGAGGAGAATACACAATGATATCAGTGACTACAGGTGACGTCTTCTCTATAGTGAGGAGAATACACAATGATATCAGTGACTACAGGTGACGTCTTCTCTATAGTGAGGAGGATACAGAATGATATCAGTGACTACAGGTGACGTCTTCTCTATAGTGAGGAGAATACACAATGATATCAGTGACTACAGGTGACGTCTTCTCTATAGTGAGGAGAATACACAATGATATCAGTGACTACAGGTGACGTCTTCTCTATAGTGAGGAGAATACAGAATGATATCAGTGACTACAGGTGACGTCTTCTCTATAGTGAGGAGAATACACAATGATATCAGTGACTATTGCAGGATAATTTTATGGGCCAGTTTGTGGAGGACCCAACAAGAAGTGATGCCTTGTTGGATCTGATCATTTCCAACAACGCAGAGCTGATTGGTAATGTAACTGTGCGGGAAAACCTTGGTAATAGCGACCACAATATAGTTACTTTTGACTTAAAATGTAGAAAACAAAGACAGGCGGGGAAGGCAAAAACATATAACTTTAAAAAGGCAAATTTCCCTGGGCTGAGATCTGCACTACAGGACATAGACTGGGGGGAGGTGTTGTCAAATACTGATACAGAAGGTAAATGGGACATCTTTAAATCAACTCTAAATAACTATACATCTAAATATAAACCAAAGGGGAACAAATATAAACGATTAAAACTAAATCCTACATGGCTGACACATGATGTTAAAAGAGCAATAAACAACAAAAATATAGCCTTCAAAAAATACAAATCTGATGGGTCAGCGATAACATTTAAATAGTACAAAGAGCTTAATAAAATCTGTAAAAATGTAATAAAAACAGCAAAAATTCAAAACGAGAGACAGGTGGCCAAAGAAAGCAAAACTAATCCTAAATATTTTTTTAGATATATAAATGCAAAAAAACCAAGGACAGAGCATGTAGGACCCCTTAATAATGATAATGGGGAGGTTGTCACGGGCGATCAAGAGAAGGCGGAGCTACTGAATGGGTTCTTTAGTTCTGTATACACTATGGAAAAAGGAGCTGACATTGGCCAGGTCAGTGCTGGTAACACATCATGTAATGTACTGAACTGGCTTAATGTAGAGATGGTACAAGGTAAGTTAAGTGATATAAATGTAAGCAAATCCCCAGGGCCGGATGGACTACACCCAAGAGTTCTTAGAGAGGTAAGTTCAGTAATATCTGTACCCCTGTTCATGATATTTAGAGATTCTCTGGTGTCTGGTATTGTGCCAAGGGACTGGCGCAAGGCGAATGTGGTGCCAATCTTCAAAAAGGGCTCTAGGTCTTCCCCAGGAAACTATAGACCGGTAAGTTTAACGTGCATTGTGGGTAAATTGTTTGAAGGACTTATAAGGGATTACATACAGGAATACATAGGGGATAATAGTATTATAAGTGATAGCCAGCATGGGTTTACTAAGGATAGAAGTTGTCAAACCAATCTAATTTGCTTTTATGAAGAGGTGAGTAGAAGCCTTGACAGAGGAATGGCTGTGGATATAGTGTTTCTGGATTTTGCTAAAAGCGTTTGATACTGTCCCTCATAGACGTCTGACAGGTAAGTTAAGGTCCTTGGGCTTGGAAACTTTAGTTTGTAACTGGATTGAACACTGGCTCATGGATCGTACCCAGAGAGTGGTGGTCAATGATTCGTACTCTGATTGGTCCCCGGTTATTAGTGGTGTACCCCAAGGTTCAGTACTGGGCCCGCTGTTGTTTAATTTATTTATCAATGATATAGAGGATGGTATTAACAGCTCTGTTTCTATCTTTGCAGATGACACCAAGCTTTGTAGCACAGTACAGTCTATAGAGGATGTGCATAAGTTACAAGATGACTTGGATAGACTAAGTGTCTGGGCATCCACTTGGCAAATGAGGTTCAATGTGGATAAATGTAAAGTTATGCATCTGGGTACTAATAACCTGCATGCATCGTATGTCTTAGGGGGGATTAAACTGGCAGAGTCACTGGTAGAGAAGGATCTGGGTGTACTTGTAGATCACAGACTACAGAATAGCATGCAATGTCAGGCTGCTGCTTCCAAAGCCGGCAGGATATTGTCATGTATCAAAAGAGGCATGGACTCAAGGGACAGGGACATAATACTCCCCCTTTATAAAGCATTGGTACGGCCTCACCTGGAATATGCTGTTCAGTTTTGGGCACCTGTCCATAAAAGGGACACTGCGGAGTTGGAAAGGGTGCAGAGACGCGCGACTAAACTAATATGGGGCATGGAACATCTTAGCTATGAGGAGCGATTAAAGGAGTTACAATTGTTTAGTCTTGAGAAGAGACGTTTAAGGGGGGATATGATAAACGTATATAAGTATATAAATGGCCCATACAAAAAATATGGAGAAAAACTGTTCCAGGTTAAACCCCCCAAAGGACGAGGGGGCACTCCCTCCGTCTGGAGAAGAAAAAGTTTAGTCTCAAGGGGCGACACACCTTCTTTACCGTGAGGACTGTGAATTTATGGAATGGTCTACCTCAGGAACTGGTCACAGCAGGAACAATTAACAGCTTTAAAACAGGATTAGATACATTCATGGAACAAAATAACATTAATGCTTATGAAGAAATATAAAATTCCATCCCTTCCCCAATATCGCGCCACACCCCTACCCCTTAATTCCCTGGTTGAACTTGATGGACATATGTCTTTTTTCGACCGTACTAACTATGTAACTATGTAACTATGACTACAGGTGACGTCTTCTCTATAGTGAGGAGAATACACAATGATATCAGTGACTACAGGTGAAGTCTTCTCTATAGTCTTTCCTTATCTAATTCAGATGGAACATACCACCAGGTCCAGCTAAATGTTCTCTCTGCAGAACGTGACGCTCAGACGGCTCCTCACTATGTCAGCGCATTCTCATCCTCTATATGAAAATAATAATTATTATTATAAACCTGCCAGACACTGTATCCTCTAAATATAATAAACTAGTATACACTAGGGCTGCACGATATATCGCAAAAACAATCGAATCGCGATTTTTGCTTTTTTGCCATATATCGATATGGCCCACGGGAAAATTAGCGATTATCTGCCCGGGCGGATCCCGTGTGTGGCTGCAGCACGGGCCGGCCAGGGCAGATAAAAACAAATTTAAATATTAAAAGTCTGTGTTTCCCAACCAGGGTGCCTCCAGCTGTTATGAAACTACAACTCCCAGCATGCCCGGACAGCCAAAAGCTGTCCGGGCATGCTGGGAGTTGTAGTTTCACAACAGCTGGAGGCACCCTGGTAGAGAAACACTGATATAAGTAAAGGGCACAGGGATAAAAAAATATTAAAAACATTATGCTCACCTCTTCCCGATCCCTGCATCTGTACACCTCCGTGCGGTTCCGGTGTCTCTATACAAGCTGTTGGACCTTTACCTTCAGCCAATCACTGGCCGCAGTGGTGTTACATGTCAAGCCAGTGATTGGCTGAAAGGTAAAAGTCCTCAAAGGTCTGCAAACATACACAAACCTAGCGTATGTGCTGCCGAGGAGGAGGAATGTGACGGGAATATGTGACAAGGGGTGGAGGGGGCAGAATGTTAAAGGGGGGGAAAGGGGGAATGTGACAGGGGGGCAGATTGTGATGGGGGGGCAGAATGTGACAAGGGGGGGGGGGAATATGTGACAGGGGGAGCAGAATGTGACAGGGGGGGGAATATGTAACAAGGGGGGGATATGTAACAAGGGGGGGCAGAATGTGACAAGGGGGGGGGGGGAATATGTAACAAGGGGGGGCAGAATGTGACAAGGGGGGGGGGAATATGTGACAAGGGGGGGAATATGTGACAAGGGGGGGGGAGGGTGAATATGTGACAAGGGGGAGGGGGAATATGTGACAAGGGGGGGGAATATGCGATAAGGGGGGGGAGGGGGAATATGTGACAAGGGGGAGGGGGAATATGTAACAAGGGGGAGCAGAATGTGACAAGGGGGGGGAGATGTGAAATGGGCGGTGGGCATAAAATGGGTGAATAGTTGTAAAATTGAGGAGATTGGACATGACATAAGGGGATTTCACTATTTATTTATTACATTGCATCACATATCGAAATCACAATATTTAGGCCCATAATTGCAATCGCACATTTTTCCCATATCATGCAGCCCTAGTATACACTACACTCTATGAATATAAACCTCACACACCGTGCCCCCAGCAGTAGCACCCCCATCATCCACCAGCTGATGATATTACCACAGAACAGGGGGGTAGGGGGAATGGGGGGCGGGGGGTGCCCTGGCAACACCCCCCAGCAGTAGCACCCCATCATCCACCAACACCTATGGTAATAGTAGCACCCCATCATTCCCCCTATGGTAATAGAATCAGCTGCTGGATTATGGGGGTGCTACTGCTGGGGGAGGGTGCTGGTGGATGATGGGGGTGTTACTGCTGGGGGGGCGGGTGCTGGTGCATGATGGTGGTGCTACTGATGGGGGGGGGGGTACTGGTGGATGATGGGGTGCAGCCTCATCATCCACCAGCAACACCTCCTCCCCCAGAAATAGCACCCCCATCATCCACCATGATCAGCAACACCTCCCCCCAGAAATAGCACCCCCATCATCCACCAGCACCCCCCCTGCTGGATGATGGTGGTGCTACTGCTGGGGGGTGCTGGTGGATGATGGGGTGCAGCCTCATCATCCACCAGCAACACCTCCCCCCCCCCCCAGAAATAGCACCCCCATCATCCACCAGCACCCCCCCCCCTTCTGGTTGATGGTGGTGCTACTGCTGGGGGGGGGGGTGCTGGTGTATGATGGGGTGCAGCCTCATCATCCACCAGCAACACTCCCCCCCAGAAATAGCACGCCCATCATCCACCAGCAACCCCCCCCCCCCATTCCCCCTATGGTTATAGAATCAGCTGCCGGATTATGGGGGTGCTACTGCTGGGGGAGGGTGCTGGTGGATGATGGGGGTGTTACTTCTGGGGGGTGCTACTGCTGGGGGGTGCTGGTTGATGATAGGAGTGCTACTGCTGGTGCACGATGGTGGTGCTACTACTGGGGGGTGCTAGTGGATGATGGGGTGCAGCCTCATCATCCACCAGCAACACCTCCCCCCAGAAATAGCACCCCCGTCATCCACCAGCACCCCCCCCCCCCTTTCTGGTTGATGGTGGTGCTACTGCTGGAGGGGGTGCTGGTGTATGATGGGGTGCAGCCTCAGAATCAACTAGCAACAACCCCCCAGAACTCCCCCAGCACCCCTTTTTCTCTCTACCTGGCTGACTGGTGCAGACTGGTTGCTGGCTCGGCTGCTCCAGCTGTCCCCAGGCTCACTAGTGTGGGCGGCGGCGCATCATGTTAACGCCGTCCATCTAGCTCCGCCCGCTGACGTCCCGTCACAAGCCGGGACGTGTGCTGGAGCTAGGGTGGGGGTGGAGTTTGGTGCTGTCAGACGGGGGCGCTGTCAACGCTGAGGACCCCGGGGGGGGGGGGGGGGTGTGCTGTCAGCGGCTGAGGACCGGGGGGGGGGGGTTTGCTGTCAGCGGCTGAGGACCGGGGGGGGGGGGGTTTGCTGTCAGCGGCTGAGGACCGGGGGGGGTGCTGTCAGCGGCTGATGACCGGGGCCGGGGGGGGGTGCTGTCAGCGGCTGAGGACCGGGGGGGGGGGGGTGCTGTCAGCGGCTGAGGACCGGGGGGGGGGGTGCTGTCAGCGGCTGAGGACCGGGGGGGGGGAGGCTAGGTGCTGTCAGCGGCTGAGGACCGGGGAGGGGTGCTGGCAGAGTGGTGTCACCCCATCAGCCTGGTGTCACCCGGTGCGGTCCGCATCCCCCCCACCCGGGTCAAAAGGCCACTGACCAGAGTTTGGCCGGAAAAAGCTGTCCTGCCCAGCCAGTAGTGTGGCATCAGAGTGGGTGTTGTAACAGGGGTCATTGTAACCCCAAGGAAAACTCGTCTGTCCACGAAAAATGTGGAGAGACTGACCTCTGATGCATCAGACCACCCACCAATGTCTGATGCTGTCACGATGCCGGCTGGCAGGAGGTGGATCCTCTGTGCCAGAGAGGGATTGGCGTGGACCGTGCTAGTGGACCGGTTCTAAGTCACTACTGGTTTTCACCAGAGCCCGCCGCAAAGCGGGATGGTCTTGCTGCGGCGGTAGTGACCAGGTCGTATCCACTAGCAACGGCTCACCTCTCTGACTGCTGATGATAGGCGAGGTACAAGGGAGTAGACAGAAGCAAGGTCGGACGTAGCAGAAGGTCGGGGGCAGGCGGCAAGGTTCGTAGTCAGGGTGGATAGCAGAAGTTCTGGTACACAGGCTTTAGACACACAAGGGCAACAGGCTTTCACTAGGCACAAGGGCAACAAGATCCGGCAAGGGAGTGCATGGGAGGAGGTCAGATATAGTCAGGGACCAGGTGGAAGCCAATTAAGCTAATTGGGCCAGGCACCAATCATTGGTGCACTGGCCCTTTAAGTCTCAGGGAGCTGGCGCGCGCGCGCCCTAGAGAGCGGAGCCGCGCGCGCCAGCACATGACAGCAGGGGACGGGAACGGGTAAGTGACCTGGGATGCGATTCGCGAGCGGGGCGCGTCCCGCTGTGCGAATCGCATCCCCAACGGCCATGACAGTGCAGCGCTCCCGGTCAGCGGGACTGACCGGGGAGCTGCAGGGAGAAAGACGCCGTGAGCGCTCCGGGGAGGAGCGGGGACCCGGAGCGCTAGGCGTAACAGTACCCCCCCCCCTTAGGTCTCCCCTTTTTTTTGTCCGGTGACTGCCTCCCCTGGGATGAGGACACCGGGAAGGAATGGATGGTTTCCTCAATGGCAGGCAGTACAGCAGGAGTAGGAATGGGGAGGGAGGGCAGAGGGTGAAGCTTGGCACGGGGCAGGGAGACACAAGGACGGGAGCCATGAGGGGACACAGAGGCTTGCCTGAAGGGACTGGGAGGGGGGGGAGAGGCATTTTCTGTGGCAGGCAGAGTCCCTAACGACCTTAGGGGGACCGGATACAGGAGGAACCACAGGGTCACGGCAGGGAGTACTGGGAACCGGTTTAAGGCAGTCCTTGGAACAAGAGGGACCCCAACTCTTGATCTCCCCAGTGGACCAGTCCAGGGTTGGGGAATGGTGTAGAAGCCAGGGTAGTCCAAGGAGAATTTCGGAAGTGCAATTGGGAAGGACCAAAAATTCAATTTTCTCGTGATGAGGTCCGATGCACATTAGGAGGGGCTCCGTGCGGTAACGCACGGTGCAATCCAACCTGGCTCCGTTGACCGCGGAAATGTGGAGTGGCTTGACAAGACGGGTCACCGGAATGCGGAATTTATTCACCAAGGACTCCCGAATAAAATTCCCAGAGGCACCAGAGTCCAGGCAGGCCACGGCTGAGAGGGAAGAGCTGGCTGAAGTAGAAATCCGTACAGGCACCGTGAGACGTGGAGAAGCCGACTTAGCATCAAGAGTCGCCACACCCACGAGAGCTGGGTGCGAGCGTGTGTTTCCCAGACGTGGAGGACGGATAGGGCAATCCACCAAAAAATGTTCGGTACTGGCACAGTACAGACAAAGATTCTCTTCCTTACGGCGATTCCTCTCTTCCAGGGTCAGGCGAGACCGATCCACTTGCATGGCTTCCTCGGCGGGAGGCCTAGGCGCAGATTGCAGTGGAGACTGTGGGAGAGGTGTCCAGAGATCTAAGTCTTTTTCCTGGCGGAGCTCTTGATGTCTCTCAGAAAAACGCATGTCAATGCGAGTGGCTAGATGAATGAGTTCATGTAGGTTAGCAGGAGTTTCTCGTGCGGCCAGAACATCTTTAATGTTGCTGGATAGGCCTTTTTTAAAGGTCGCGCAGAGGGCCTCATTATTCCAGGATAGTTCAGAAGCAAGAGTACGGAATTGTATGGCGTACTCGCCAACGGAAGAATTACCCTGGACCAGGTTCAGCAGGGCAGTTTCAGCAGAAGAGGCTCGGGCAGGTTCCTCAAAGACACTTCGAATTTCCGAGAAGAAGGAGTGTACAGAGGCAGTGACGGGGTCATTGCGGTCCCAGAGCGGTGTGGCCCATGACAGGGCTTTTCCAGACAGAAGGCTGACTACGAAAGCCACCTTAGACCTTTCAGTAGGAAACTGGTCCGACATCATCTCCATGTGCAGGGAACATTGCGAAAGAAAGCCACGGCAAAACTTAGAGTCCCCATTAAATTTGTCCGGCAAGGACAGGCGGAGGCTAGGAGTGGCCACTCGCTGCGGAAGGGGTGCAGGAGCTGGCGGAGGAGATGATTGCTGCTGAAGTTGCGACTGAAGTTGGTGCACAATGGTGGACATTTCCGACAGCTGGTGGGTTAGATGGGCGATCTGTCGGGATTGCTGGGCGACCACCGTGGTGATATCAGAGATATAAGGCAGAGGGACCTCAGCGGGATCCATGGCCGGATCTACTGTCACGATGCCGGCTGGCAGGAGGTGGATCCTCTGTGCCAGAGAGGGATTGGCGTGGACCGTGCTAGTGGACCGGTTCTAAGTCACTACTGGTTTTCACCAGAGCCCGCCGCAAAGCGGGATGGTCTTGCTGCGGCGGTAGTGACCAGGTCGTATCCACTAGCAACGGCTCACCTCTCTGACTGCTGATGATAGGCGAGGTACAAGGGAGTAGACAGAAGCAAGGTCGGACGTAGCAGAAGGTCGGGGGCAGGCGGCAAGGTTCGTAGTCAGGGTGGATAGCAGAAGTTCTGGTACACAGGCTTTAGACACACAAAACGCTTTCACTAGGCACAAGGGCAACAAGATCCGGCAAGGGAGTGCATGGGAGGAGGTCAGATATAGTCAGGGACCAGGTGGAAGCCAATTAAGCTAATTGGGCCAGGCACCAATCATTGGTGCACTGGCCCTTTAAGTCTCAGGGAGCTGGCGCGCGCGCGCCCTAGAGAGCGGAGCCGCGCGCGCCAGCACATGACAGCAGGGGACGGGAACGGGTAAGTGACCTGGGATGCGACTCGCGAGCGGGCGCGTCCCGCTGTGTGAATCGCATCCCCAACGGCCATGACAGTGCAGCGCTCCCGGTCAGCGGGACTGACCGGGGAGCTGCAGGGAGAAAGACGCCGTGAGCGCTCCGGGGAGGAGCGGGGACCCGGAGCGCTAGGCGTAACAGATGCATCAGAGTAGATTGACCATGGTGCCACACCAACACTTCACAAATATGGATAGTGCCAAACAGATTTAAGGTGCTGCTCCCCAGTTACAAACATTCCTAAGCATCAGACCACAAGTAAGTATTGAGTGTTACGCCGAGCGCTCCGGGTCCCCGCTCCTCCCCGGAGCGCTCGCTACACTCTCCCCGCTGCAGCGCTCCGGTCAGATCCACTGACCCGGGGCACTGCGATTCCGCTTCCAGCCGGGATGCGATTCGCGATGCGGGTAGCGCCCGCTCGCGATGCGCACCCCGGCTCCCGTACCTGACTCGCTCTCCCTCGGTCCTGTCCCGGCGCGCGCGGCCCCGCTCCCTAGGGCGCGCGCGCGCCGGGTCTTTGCGATTTAAAGGGCCACTGCGCCGCTGATTGGCGCAGTGATTCCAATTAGTGTCTTCACCTGTGCACTTCCCTATATCACCTCACTTCCCCTGCACTTCCTTGCCGGATCTTGTTGCCATCGTGCCAGTGAAAGCGTTCCTTGTGTGTTCCTAGCCTGTGTTCCAGACCTCCTGCCGTTGCCCCTGACTACGATCCTTGCTGCCTGCCCCGACCTTCTGCTACGTCCGACCTTGCTTCTGTCTACTCCCTTGTACCGCGCCTATCTTCAGCAGCCAGAGAGGTGAGCCGTTGCTAGTGGATACGACCTGGTCACTACCGCCGCAGCAAGACCATCCCGCTTTGCGGCGGGCTCTGGTGAAAACCAGTAGTGTCTTAGAACCGGTCCACCGGTCCTCGCCATCCCTCTCTGGCACAGAGGATCCACCTCCTGCCAGCCGGCATCGTGACAGTAGATCCGGCCATGGATCCCGCTGAAGTTCCTCTGCCAGTTGTCGCTGACCTTACCACGGTGGTCGCCCAGCAGTCACAACAGATAGCACAACAAGGCCAACAGCTGTCTCAACTGACCGTTATGCTACAGCAGTTACTACCACAGCTTCAGCAGTCATCTCCTCCGCCAGCTCCTGCACCTCCTCCGCAGCGAGTGGCCGCTCCTGGTCTACGCCTATCCTTGCCGGATAAATTTGATGGGGACTCTAAGTTTTGCCGTGGCTTTCTTTCCCAATGCTCCCTGCATCTGGAGATGATGTCGGACTTGTTTCCCACTGAAAGGTCTAAGGTGGCTTTCGTAGTCAGCCTTCTGTCTGGAAAAGCCCTGTCATGGGCCACACCGCTCTGGGACCGCAATGACCCCGTCACTGCCTCTGTACACTCCTTCTTCTCGGAAATCCGAAGTGTCTTTGAGGAACCTGCCCGAGCCTCTTCTGCTGAGACTGCCCTGTTGAACCTGGTCCAGGGTAATTCTTCCGTTGGCGAGTATGCCGTACAATTCCGTACTCTTGCTTCAGAATTATCCTGGAATAATGAGGCCCTCTGCGCGACCTTTAAAAAAGGCCTATCCAGCAACATTAAAGATGTTCTGGCCGCACGAGAAATTCCTGCTAATCTACATGAACTTATTCACCTAGCCACTCGCATTGACATGCGTTTTTCCGAAAGGCGTCAGGAGCTCCGCCAAGATATGGACTCTGTTCGCACGGGACGTTTCTTCTCCTCGGCTCCTCTCTCCTCTGGTCCCCTGCAATCTGTTCCTGTGCCTCCCGCCGTGGAGGCTATGCAGGTCGACCGGTCTCGCCTGACACCTCAAGAGAGGACACGACGCCGCATGGAGAACCTCTGCCTGTACTGTGCTAGTACCGAACACTTCCTGAGGGATTGTCCTATCCGTCCTCCCCGCCTGGAAAGACGTACGCTGACTCCGCACAAAGGTGAGACAGTCCTTGATGTCTACTCTGCTTCTCCACGTCTTACTGTGCCGGTGCGGATGTCTGCCTCTGCCTTCTCCTTCTCTACTGTGGCCTTCTTGGACTCTGGATCTGCAGGAAATTTTATTTTGGCCTCTCTCGTCAACAGGTTCAACATCCCAGTGACCAGTCTCGCCAGACCCCTTTACATCAATTGTGTAAACAATGAAAGATTGGACTGTACCATACGTTTCCGCACGGAGCCCCTTCTTATGAGCATCGGATCTCATCATGAGAGGATTGAACTTTTGGTCCTCCCCAATTGCACCTCGGAAATTCTCCTTGGACTTCCCTGGCTTCAACTTCATTCCCCAACCCTGGATTGGTCCACTGGGGAGATCAAGAGTTGGGGGCCCTCTTGTTCCAAGGACTGTCTAAAACCGGTTCCCAGTAACCCTTGCCGTGACTCTGTGGTTCCTCCAGTAACCGGTCTCCCTAAGGCCTATATGGACTTCGCGGATGTTTTCTGCAAAAAACAAGCTGAGACTCTACCTCCTCACAGGCCTTATGATTGTCCTATCGACCTCCTCCCGGGCACTACTCCACCCCGGGGCAGAATTTATCCTCTCTCTGCCCCAGAGACTCTTGCCATGTCTGAATACGTCCAGGAAAATTTAAAAAAGGGCTTTATCCGTAAATCCTCCTCTCCTGCCGGAGCCGGATTTTTCTTTGTGTCCAAAAAAGATGGCTCCCTACGTCCTTGCATTGACTACCGCGGTCTTAATAAAATCACGGTTAAGAACCGCTACCCCCTACCCCTCATCTCTGAACTCTTTGATCGCCTCCAAGGTGCCCACATCTTTACTAAATTGGACTTAAGAGGCGCCTATAACCTCATCCGCATCAGAGAGGGGGATGAGTGGAAAACGGCATTTAATACCAGAGATGGACACTTTGAGTATCTGGTCATGCCCTTTGGCCTGTGCAACGCCCCTGCTGTCTTCCAAGACTTTGTTAATGAAATTTTTCGTGATCTGTTATACTCCTGTGTTGTTGTATATCTGGACGATATCCTAATTTTTTCCGCCAATCTAGAAGAACACCGCCAGCATGTCCGTATGGTTCTTCAGAGACTGCGTGACAATCAACTCTATGCCAAAATTGAGAAATGTCTGTTTGAATGCCAATCTCTTCCTTTTCTAGGATATTTGGTCTCTGGCCAGGGACTACAAATGGATCCAGACAAACTCTCTGCCGTCTTAGATTGGCCACGCCCCTCCGGACTCCGTGCTATCCAACGCTTTTTGGGGTTCGCCAATTATTACAGGCAATTTATTCCACATTTTTCTACCGTTGTGGCTCCTATCGTGGCTTTAACCAAAAAAAATGCCGATCCCAAGTCTTGGCCTCCTCAAGCGGAAGACGCCTTTAAACGACTCAAGTCTGCCTTTTCTTCAGCTCCCGTGCTCTCCAGACCTGACCCTTCCAAACCCTTCCTATTGGAGGTTGATGCCTCCTCAGTGGGAGCTGGAGCTGTTCTTCTACAAAAAAATTCTTCCGGGCATGCTGTCACTTGTGGTTTTTTTTCTAGGACCTTCTCTCCGGCGGAGAGGAACTACTCCATCGGGGATCGAGAGCTTCTAGCCATTAAATTAGCACTTGAGGAATGGAGGCATCTGCTGGAGGGATCAAGATTTCCAGTTATTATTTACACCGACCACAAGAACCTCTCCTACCTCCAGTCTGCCCAACGGCTGAATCCTCGCCAGGCCCGGTGGTCTCTGTTCTTTGCCCGATTTAATTTTGAGATTCACTTTCGTCCTGCCGATAAGAACATTAGGGCCGATGCTCTCTCTCGTTCCTCGGATGCCTCAGAAGTTGAACTTTCTCCGCAACACATCATTCCACCTGACTGCCTGATCTCCACTTCCCCTGCCTCCATCAGGCAAACTCCTCCAGGAAAGACCTTTGTTTCTCCACGCCAACGCCTCGGAATCCTCAAATGGGGTCACTCCTCCCATCTCGCAGGTCATGTGGGCATCAAGAAATCTGTGCAACTCATCTCCCGCTTCTATTGGTGGCCGACTCTGGAGACGGATGTTGTGGACTTTGTGCGAGCCTGCACTATCTGTGCCCGGGATAAGACTCCTCGCCAGAAGCCCGCTGGTTTTCTTCATCCCCTGCCTGTCCCCGAACAGCCTTGGTCTCTGATTGGTATGGATTTTATTACTGATTTACCCCCTTCCCGTGGCAACACTGTTATTTGGGTGGTCGTTGATCGATTCTCCAAAATGGCACATTTCATCCCTCTTCCTGGTCTTCCTTCAGCGCCTCAGTTGGCTAAACAATTTTTTGTACACATTTTTCGTCTTCACGGGTTGCCTACGCAGATCGTCTCGGATAGAGGCGTCCAATTCGTGTCTAAATTCTGGAGGGCTCTCTGTAAACAACTCAAGATTAAATTAAATTTTTCTTCTGCATATCATCCCCAGTCCAATGGACAAGTAGAAAGAATTAACCAGGTCTTGGGTGATTATTTGCGACATTTTGTTTCCTCCCGCCAGGATGACTGGGCAGATCTCCTTCCATGGGCCGAATTCTCGTATAACTTCAGAGTCTCTGAATCTTCCTCCAAATCCCCATTTTTCGTGGTGTACGGCCGTCACCCTCTTCCCCCCCTCCCTACCCCCTTGCCCTCTGGTCTGCCCGCTGTGGACGAAATTTCTCGTGACCTTTCCATCATATGGAGAGAGACCCAAAATTCTCTCTTACAGGCTTCATCACGCATGAAGAAGTTCGCGGATAAGAAAAGAAGAGCTCCTCCCGTTTTTTCCCCTGGAGACAAGGTATGGCTCTCCGCTAAATATGTCCGCTTCCGTGTCCCTAGCTACAAGTTGGGACCACGCTATCTTGGTCCTTTCAAAATTTTGTCTCAAATTAATCCTGTCTCTTACAAACTTCTTCTTCCTCCTTCTCTTCGTATCCCTAATGCCTTTCACGTCTCTCTTCTTAAACCACTCATCCTCAACCGTTTTTCTCCCAAATCTGTTCCTCCCACTCCTGTTTCCGGCTCCTCGGACATCTTCTCTGTCAAAGAAATCTTAGCTTCTAAAAAGGTCAGAGGGAAAACTTTTTTTTTAGTGGACTGGGAAGGTTGTGGTCCTGAAGAGAGATCCTGGGAACCTGAGGACAACATCCTAGACAAAAGTCTGCTCCTCAGGTTCTCAGGCTCTAAGAAGAGGGGGAGACCCAAGGGGGGGGGTACTGTTACGCCGAGCGCTCCGGGTCCCCGCTCCTCCCCGGAGCGCTCGCTACACTCTCCCCGCTGCAGCGCTCCGGTCAGATCCACTGACCCGGGGCGCTGCGATTCCGCTTCCAGCCGGGATGCGATTCGCGATGCGGGTAGCGCCCGCTCGCGATGCGCACCCCGGCTCCCGTACCTGACTCGCTCTCCCTCGGTCCTGTCCCGGCGCGCGCGGCCCCGCTCCCTAGGGCGCGCGCGCGCCGGGTCTTTGCGATTTAAAGGGCCACTGCGCCGCTGATTGGCGCAGTGATTCCAATTAGTGTCTTCACCTGTGCACTTCCCTATATCACCTCACTTCCCCTGCACTTCCTTGCCGGATCTTGTTGCCATCGTGCCAGTGAAAGCGTTCCTTGTGTGTTCCTAGCCTGTGTTCCAGACCTCCTGCCGTTGCCCCTGACTACGATCCTTGCTGCCTGCCCCGACCTTCTGCTACGTCCGACCTTGCTTCTGTCTACTCCCTTGTACCGCGCCTATCTTCAGCAGCCAGAGAGGTGAGCCGTTGCTAGTGGATACGACCTGGTCACTACCGCCGCAGCAAGACCATCCCGCTTTGCGGCGGGCTCTGGTGAAAACCAGTAGTGTCTTAGAACCGGTCCACTAGCACGGTCCTCGCCATCCCTCTCTGGCACAGAGGATCCACCTCCTGCCAGCAGGCATCGTGACATTGAGGATATACATTACATAAAACTTAACTTTTCTTAAGATAAAATACATGTACCCAAAAATTTTTTTAAATCAAACAAAAGGAAAGGTGTGCAAAAAATACCACGTGCCACCTACACCACCAAGTATTGATGTCATGCAAAGACCTCTAAAAGGTGGAAGGGAACAATGTATGGTCCATTGTAATCGGTAGGGGTAAAAACTTCCCCTGTAAGGCCCTACTCTTGCATTATTAATTCCCTTCTTGGCAAGTGTTACCCGTTACAATGGACCATACGTTGTTCCCTTCCACCTTTTAGAGGTCTTTGCATCACATCAATACTTGGTGGTGTAGGTGGCACATGGTGTTTTTTGCACAACTTTCCTTTTATTTGATGTAAAAAAAAAATTGGAATACATATATTTTATCCTAAGAATATTATTAAAAGTTAAGTTTTACGTAATGCATATCCTCAATACTTACTTGTGCACAGTAACATTTTTACAAAAGAGACTGTTTGCTTCTGCCTATATGTCTCAGCTACTATTCTGATCCTATCACCCGCCTGATGCCACACATCTGATGCCAAGTTCTCCTTTTTTTTCACCCACCTTCCTCACCGGGTACTGGTTTTGCCACCCACTGCCCCATTATGTCACCGAGTCACTTTCAGGACTCCTGATGCTGCTGATGCCACCTCCAGGCTGTCTCATACTGCCACCATAAGTTATCCTCATGCTGCCGCCAACTCCAGGCTGTCATTCAGCCACTATATGGTGTCCTAATGCTGCCAACTCCAAGCTGTGTGATTAAGCCACTATATGGTCTCCTCATGCTTCTGCCACCTCCAGGCTGTGTCACTGTACTGCCATGTGGTCTCCTCATGGTGAAACTTTTTAGCTTCATCTATTTGAAATCTTGAATTTAAATGTTAAAAAATATCTTTAATCTTTTCAATTGTGAGGCCCTATGGTCTCGTCAGGCTGTTGCCACCTCCAGGCTGCATCATTCAGCCACTATATGGTCTCCTCATGCTGATGCCACCTCCAGGCTCTGTCATTGTGCCGCTCTGCGACAGTGATTCTAATAGCGACGCCTCTAATCTGCATATCATACTGAATAACAGTATTATTTCACTAACCTAGCACACTCCATATCCGTGTTACAGCAAGGCAAAGTGTTCTACTCCCCTATTGAGGCTTTCTGTAGGCTAGAAATAGCCGTTTTAATACAGACCTGCCGCAAATAAATTTGGACCAAACCAATTTTTTTCGGAAAATTCGACAAATCGGCTGAATTGAATTTTTCTAAAGTTCGCTCATCTATAGGCCATTACCGAAATGCAAAACCTGTAAAGGTGCAAAAAATAAAAAAAATAAAAATCGCTGCGAGATGTTGCACAGTTTTGCTGCAATTTTGCATGAACCCTACCGGGTAGCTGAATCTGCCTAGGAGCTGCATACCCCGAATTATAGGGTTAAAGGGGTACTCTGGCCCTAATACATCTTATCCCCTATCCAAAGGATAGGAGATAAGATGTAGGATCGTGGGGGTCCCGCTGCTGGGGACCCCCGCAATCTGTCATTCCGCCACACCCACCTTTGTGCGGAATGACAGATTGCGGGGGTCCCCAGCGGCGGGACCCCCGCGACCATACATCTTATCCCCTATCCTTTGGATAGGGGATAAAATGTATTAGGGCCAGAGTACTCCTTTAACCTTATAATTCGGGGTATGCAGCTCCTTGGCAGATCTTTGTGCACTATGTTGATTCAGCTGCCCGTCAGGGTACATTCACACAGATGGTCATGTTTTTGAAGCAATGTATCCTTTGGATAGGGAATAAGATATATTAGGGCCGGAGTACCCCTTTAAATAGGCACTGTCAGATCAAAAACCTTTTATATGTTTTGAAAATTAAAGACCTTTTGTAATATGGTTGTTTAAAAAAAATGTTGAGTATTTAATAAAGAAAACAGCTCCTGAAAATCCCACCAATAGGGATCCCCATACCTACTGGGACACTAACCAGTCCTTCAGCCGCATCAGGCTTGTCCATGAGTCATGGACAAGCCTGATGCTCAAGAGATGACTCGTGGACAAGGCTGCATAAGCAGACACACCGATCACCTCCCACCACCACAAGAAGGGACATGCCCCCTTCCCCTAAGAGGATTTCTAACAGTGTGAGCTAATGAAAAGAGGGATTTTTAAAATAAATATAGGTGACAGAGGCAAAAAAATTACATATACATGGTCAGGATTAGGTAACATATTACTATATTTTTTTTTATTTATTTAATTTTTTTTTTTGTGGGATCTGACATGTACGCTTTAAATAAACTTGCCTAAAAGGGTTACCCACCTATAATGGCTAAGGTCACATCCACACTATGGAATTTCTGCCTAAAAATTTCCACAAGGAAATTCTGGGCAGATTCTGCTTACAGCAGCCTCCTTCAGAATCAGCGCTTAGTAAGGGCTGTCCCTTTCACTGCAGTGCTGGGACTTCCCTGGCGGATCCCACCAAAAGATGTTCAATCTTCTACCTGAATCTAATTCTGCATCAGAAGTTATGATACAGATCTTCAGTAGTTGAGATCAATGGAAGCATAGAGGGAAGATCTGGGGAGCTGCTGAGACAACATCACACTGACATTGAGAGGACTACACAACTTCCTGTGGAGGGTGAGGAGGAAGAAGCCAGGGAGCTGCTGAGACAACACACTTACAATGGGAGAACTACATAACTTCCTATCGGGGTAAGGGAGCAGTAGGGGAGGAGCTGCTGAGACAACAAAACACTTACAATGAGAGGACTACAAAACTTCTTGTTGGGCTGAGGGAGGAGTTGGGGAGCTGCTGAAACAACACTACATTGACAACAAAAGGAATACACAACTTTCTGTCAGGAGAGAGGAAGGAGCCAGGGAGCTGATGAGATAACACCACACTGACATTGAGTGGTGGACTACACAACTTCCTGTGGAGGTGAGGAAGAAGCCAGGGAGCAAAACCACACTTACCATGGGAGAACTACACAACCTCCTGTCGGGGTGAGGGAGGAGCAGGGGAGCTGCTAAGACAACACCACAGTTACAATGGAAGGACAACACAACTTCCTGTCAGCAGAGAGGGAGGAGTTGGGGAGCTGCTGAAACCACCACACTGTCAACAAAAGGAATACACAACTTCCTGTCAGGAGAGAGGAAGGAGCCAGTGAGTTGATGAGACAGCACCACACTGACATTGAAAGGACTACACAACTTCCTATCGGACGGTGAGGGAAGAGTTAGGAAGCTACTAAGACAACATCACACTGAACATAAGACGAACACACAACTTCCTGTCAGAAGAGGAAGATAAGCCAGGGAGCTGCTGAGACATCAAAACACTGAAACTGAGTGGACTGCACAACTTCCTGTCAGGGGTGAATTATACAAAAACATAAAGGGAAATAAAAAATAAAAAAAACTATACTGTAACATCAGGAATGGGGTAACTGCGAGGTCTTTGTCCACATGTAAACCCCAACATCGTACAATTGGGACGATGACTACAACGATAATTTTCTCGTCCTTATTCCATTATTTTGAGCTCCTAACAGTGAATCAGTTTTTGCTCATCCGAAACGGGATTTTTACATGTAATGAGAGGAATGCTTGAGGGACACCAGAAAGCTGGAGCCAAGGATGCTGTCATGAGTGTATAGGGGATCTTAAACTTTGCAGGATTGTGGGAATATTCGTTTGTCCTGTTCTTACCATTCAGAAATCTGCCAACGGCTGTCCAGGCATGCTGGGAGTTGTAGTTTTGCTACATCTGCAGGTCCACAATTCGGAGACCACTGCTTTACAGCTATGCCACTGTTCTGATACAAATAAAAGGTATACAAGAAATAGCATGCATAACTGTATTTCGAGTTCCTCTGGATCAACACAGCAGAATAATAGGCTAAATTGGATTTTTCACTTTCACACATTATATTATGATTTGTCATTGTGATGCGGTTCACCTGAGTAGGAGGGAGTCCTATGTGTCACCCAGAAGTAGAGTCCTGGCTGTGACATGCTTCCCTTCATTCCTTATAGTAGTGGTCTCCAAACAGTAGACCTCCAGATGTTGCAAAACTACAACTCCCAGCAAGCCCGGACAGCCAACGGCTGTCCGGACATGCTGGGAGTTGTAGTTTTGCAACATGTGGAGGTCCACAGTTTGGAGACCACTGCTTTTCAGCTATGTCACTGTTCTGTAAAGGTATACAAGAACTAGCATGCATAACTGTATTTTGTCGCAAGAATTGTGGCCAACTACTTTTAGTGCAACTACAAGTCCCAGCAATCGACATCAGCCTCAACATGGAATTAGAAAATTCTGCATTTGTTTTGGAAGAAGTATACCGAAATATCTCTATGGATATCAGCGACAACGGTCTGCAAGTTCTTATTGCAGAGGTAAATGTCGCTCTCTAGTGGCTGACTACTATATGGCGGCACGGCAAGCATCTATAAAATACTGCACGATTATTATGTACTGTATGTTAGGTCCCTGCTTTGTGTTTTCGGTAGCTGTTTATGTAGTTGCTGGGGAAGAGTATCCAACCTTTGCCTTGACGAGACTTTATGTGTCCACCAGGACCTCAGATGACAATGTGATCTGATTGATGACTTCACCGGGATTAGGCCATTATTAAAGGAGTACTCGGGTGGAAAACTTTTTGTTTTAACTGAACTGGTGTCAGAAAGTTAAACAGATTTGTAAATTACTTCTATTAAAAAATCTTTATCCTTCCAGTACTTATCAGCAGCTGTATGCTACAGAGGAAATTCTTTGATTTTTTTTTATTTCTTTTTTGTCTTGTCCCCAGTGCTCTCTGCTGACACCTCCGTGTCAGGAACTGTCCAGAGCGGCATAGGTTTGCTATGAGGATTTTCTCCTGCTCTGGACAGTTCCTGATACGGGCATCAGGTATCAGCAGAGAGCACTGTTGTTAGGATTCGGCAGGCTGGATGTGGATCCTCTGTGTCAGCGAGGGATTGGCGCGGACCGTACCGGTGGGCCGGTTCTAGGTTGCTACTGGTATTCACCAGAGCCCGCCGCAAAGCGGGATGGTCTTGCTGCGGCGGTAGCAACCAGGTCGTATCCACCGGCAACGGCTCAACCTCGCTGACTGCTGAGAAGGCGTGGGACAGAAGGACTAGGCAGAGGCAAGGTCAGACGTAGCAGAAGGTCGGGGCAGGCAGCAAGGTTCGTAGTCAATGGTGATAGCAAGAGGTCTGGAACACAGGTATGGCAAACATAGTAAACGCTTTCTCTAGGCACAAGGGCAACAAGATCCAGCAAGGAAGGGAAGGGGAAGTGAGGTTATATGGACGTGGAGCAGGTGGAAACTAATTAGACTGATTGTGCCAGGCACCAATCATTGGTGCACTGGCCCTTTAAATCTTAGAGAGCTGACGTGCGCGCGCCCTAAGGAGTGGAGCCACGTGCGCCAGGACGCGACAGCCGGGGACCGGGACAGGTGAGTAACTTGGGATGCGATTCGCGAGCGAGCGCGTCCCGCTATGCAAATCGCATCCCTGCCGGCAGTGTCAGTGCACCGCTCCCGGTCAGCGGGTCTGGCCGGGGCGCTGCAGAGAGAGGAACGCCGCGAGCGCTTCGGGGAGGAGCAGGGACCCAGAGCGCTCGGCGTAACAACTGTGGACAAGACAAAAAAGAAATTAAAAAAGAAAAGAATTTCCTCTGTAGCATACAGCTGCTAAAAAGTACTGGAAGGATAAAGATTTTTTAATAGAAGTCATTTACAAATCTGTTTAACTTACTAGCACCAGCTGATTTAAAAAAAAAAACATTTTCACCGGAGTACCCCTTTAACATGGCCGACCACTTTCATCTTGACCACTGTTGATATATGGGGGTGGTGAATAGTATAAATGATGGAGATGATTCTCCAGATCTCCACCATTACACAGGATGCACAGCGGTTTTATGACAGCCAAACATCCGGCACATAAAAATGGTTGATAATAAAATAAAATTTAAATAAATAAATGCATCCTTCCCAGAGCTCTTGGGTTCCATGGAGAACCTTCCAACCTTCAAAGCTCTGTTCTGCAAACCTTCCCCTTATCCTAATTCACTATAACAGATAGTTGTTCTCATATATGCTAAACGACCAGGGTTGTGCAGTTCTGATGAAAAATACTAAATGCAGAGAGGTTAAAGGGGTAAACTGTTGGAAAACAATATTTTTTTTTATCAACTGGTGCCAGAAAGTTTAACAGATTTGTAAATTACTTATATTAAAAAATCTTAATCCTTCCAGTACTTATCAGCTGCTGTATGCACCACAGGAAGTTGAGCTGTTCTTTCCAGTCTGATCACAGTGCTCTCTGCTGACACCTCTGTCTATGTCAGGAACTGTCCAGAGTAGGAGCAAACCTCTCCTACTCTGGACAGTTCCTGACATGGACAGGACTAGACATGGTCAGACTAGAAAGAACTACATAACTTCCTCTGGAGCATACAGCAGCTGATAATTACTGGAAGGGTTAAAGGGTACCTCTCATCAAAAAAACTTTTGACATGTTATAGATTAATGTATGCAGAATAACTTTACATTTGCATGTTATTAAAAAAATATGCTTCTTTCTATTTAATTTTCCACTTTGAAGAAATGACCACTAGGGGTCTCCCTACCAGTCCTGGCAGCAAGCATTTCAGACTCATGCTGGAGTCCTAAACACTACGAGCTGCCAGTCTGCTTTGTTCACAAAGGAGAACACTCAGAGCTGCCAGCCTGCTTTGTTCACAGCCTGTTTGGCTGTGAACAAAGCAGGCTGGCAATTCTGAGTGTTTAGGACTCCAGCATGAGTCAGAAATGCTTGCTGACAGGACTGATCGGGAAAAATACAACAGAAAGAAGCATATTTTTCATTAACATGCTATTGGAAAGTTATTCAACATTCATTAATCTAAAATATATCAAAAGTTTATTTGATGAGAGGTACCCTTTAAGATTTTTATATAGAAGTAATTTACAAATCTGTATAACTTTCTGGCACCAGTTGATCTAAAAAAAAATTTTTCCACCGGAGTACCCCTTTAACTGGGAGGCACTATGAGGGACATTTATCATTGCATTTAGAGCTGTTTTGATGCCTATATTTGGAGCAGTTTAGGCGCAGTGGGGGGTTTTGCTACTTTTTTGTGACTTTTCAAATAGACAGTCTTCACAATGTTGACTTGCAGTACACCACTTATCCTTTTCTCTATGCAGTGGTCATCTCATTAAAAGTTGCAAATTTTTGCGCAAACACTTCCAAAAAGTTGAAAAAATACATCAGCTCAGACCTGACTTAGCTTTTTGGTTTCAAACAAAGAAAAAAGTATATAGCCAGCTCACCGTTTGTAATGATTTGGTCCTGACACTCGTAGGAATTCGTTCGGAAGCCCGGAGAAGGAGCCAAGCCGTTGTCCTGGTATATATATAAACCGTAGAAGAGAAAGTTCCAGCTACCGAAAAAAATAATTGTAAATTTTAAAAGTCCCAAATTTATTCAGTCCATATTAAAATCAAAAAACAAAACACCATGTGTGGTTAAAAAAAAAAAACACGCCGACACGTTTCAGACTGTCTAGTCCTTAGTCATGGCACAGAAAAGGAATAATTCCTTTTCTGTGCCATGATTAAGGACTAGACAGTCCGAAACGCGTCGGTGTGGGGTTTTTTAACCACACAGGGTGTTTTGTTTTTTGATTTTAATATGGACTGAATAAATTTTGGACTTTTAAAATTTACAATTATTTTTTTCGGGAGCTGGAACTTTCTCTTCTTAGCTTTTTGGTGTTCGTTTGGAAAAGTCCCAAAATTTTGCGCAGCAGGATAAAAAAGTCGCAACATTTTGCACAACAAATAAATCAGAGATAATCCAGGAAGTGTGTATCTGCACAAAACGCCCTGCGTCCATTTCATCAATCTTGTGCACCTACACATTCTTCACCGACAATGATAAATGTCCCCTATACGCCCCAAAAAATGCCTTAAAATGTCAATAGGTGAAATGGAGAAAAAGGGGGTTCAGTCCTCAAAGCCTCTCTGTGGGATAACTATATACAGTGATCAATGTGTGGGAATTGTATATGGTGTAAAACACTCGGGCAATATCAGTGCCAACTAGAAAGAAATAAGGGGAAAGAAAGATAAGAGGTAGGAAAAGGGGGGGGGGGACAACACAAAACAAGCAGATGGTGAAAAAAGGGAAGAAATGGAAAAGAGGAAAAAAGATGAGATATTTATAAAAATGACAGACTCTGGTGAGATGTAGCGCAGGGCCCCACATTTATACTACAGAATAAACTAAATAAAACTTGTCATTTTTGTTTAGGCTTCTTTCACACTGCTGTAGTACATGCCAATGTGACGGCCATCGGGAGAGACAGGAAGAATAAAAGAATAAAGTCATGAAAAAAAAAAGAGAGACTTTGATGGCCATTCTCGAGGGGAAGCAACGGCAGCGTTAAAGGGGCCTTAAAGGGGTACTCCGGTGGTCAACGTATTTTTCCGTTTTTGACTCACCCTATTTGTTTTGTTTCATTTCTATTCTTGTTGTTTTGCCTACTCTATTTCCGTTCTTTGTTGTCTTTTTATCCCCCACTTTGTTTTCCTATCTTTGCTTCCATTTCCTGTTTCTTGCTGTGCTGAAAACTACAAATCCCAGCATGCCACATGCCTTGCTGGTTTGGGGCGGCTCCTTTTTTTTTGTTTGCTGGTTCCGCCCTTTACCCATCCTACTATTTTCCCAGGTCGGCCCCCGTTATACACAGCACACAAATATAATCAGCCTTGGTTGGGATACACTGTCATACACACACAAAAGGGACTACAACTCCCAGCATGTGTCATTCAGGAGTCTTCAGTCTGTGGTATAACACCAGCATGCTGCCTCTGTAGTCTCCTGGGGGTTGTAGTCTCACCACAACTCTGTAGGGCATACACCAATGTTTCCCAACCAGGGTGCCTCCAGGTGTTGCAAAACAACAACTCCCAGCATGCCCTGACAGCCTTTGGGCATGCTAGAAGTTGTTGTTTTGAAACAGCTGGAGGCACACTGGTTGGGAAACACTGGTGTAACATGATGTGTATGCTGAATAGGCTAGAACAGTGTTTCCCAACCAATGTGCCTCCAGCTGTTGCAAATCTACAACTCCCAGCATGCCCAAAATCTGTCAGGGCATGCTGGGAGTTGTAGTTTTGCAACAGCTGGAGGCACACTGGCTTGTAAACACTAGCATACACAAACACAACAGGGACTACAGCTCCCAGCATGTGTCATTCAGGAGTCCCCCCCCCCTCCCCCTTCACATATAGAGATCATCCCCAGTATGAGATTTATTCCCCTGCAGTCCATACATCCCCAGCCCGTGCACCTCATCATCCTCCCCATCAGATAACACTTATCTTCTCTGTGTTCTTTCTCCTGTGCAGACCTGGGTCCTCAGAAGACAGAGCAGTGGGAGGTGAGGAGCTGTGTACCATGGCTTCTCATGCAGACCAGTGTCCTTAGAATACAGAGCAGGGGGAGGGGAGGTGAGGAGCTGTGTACTATGGCTTCTCATGCAGACCAGCGTCCTCAGAAGACAGAGCAGGGGGAGGGGAGGAGCTGTGTACCATGGCTTCTCATGCAGACCTGCGTCCTCAGAAGACAGAGCAGGGGGAGGTGAGGAGCTGTGTACTATGGCTTCTCATGCAGACCTGCGTCCTCAGAAGACAGAGCAGGGGGAGGGGAGGAGCTGTGTACCATGGCTTCTCATGCAGACCTGCGTCCTCAGAAGACAGAGCAGGGGGAGGTGAGGAGCTGTGTACTATGGCTTCTCATGCAGACCAGCATCCTTAGAATACAGAGCAGGGGGAGGGGAGGGGAGGAGCTGTGTACTCAGGCTTCTTATGCAGACCTCGGGAGGGGGGAGATGAGGGGCGTGGCTTATTTATCTCATGCAGACAGAGAGAAAAAAAAGCTATGACATCTTGTCCACAGCAGACTCAGAACATGGCCGCTGTGGACAACAGTAAAAGAAAACCCTCTGAACTACGGAACTTCCTGCCCAACAAACAGGTAAGAAAAACACACACATGCTGCCAAAACATATAACACATGTATATTGCAAAAAAACGAAACTTACAAAGAAGATGCCATATAGTCAAAAAAATTAACCACCGGAGTACCCCTTTAAATGGTAAAATAAAGGGTGCCATTAAAAAGTACCACGTGGCTCTGTTATTAGAAAAAAAAGAAAAACATTTAGAATTAAAAAAGTTAATGGACACATATTCAAGCATTTTCCTAATTATTGACAGAGGGGGGAAAAATGCATTGCCAAAATGTACAGCAGCAGTGATGGGGTTAAAGGGACAAGCAACTATTCATAAAAGGATATAGTTTTGCTAGAGAAAATATACCCTTTATCCCTCCTATATAGAGGCAGAACTGTGCGTTATAGTGCTTTATTAAAGATGCCACTAGAGGGCAGTGTTAGCTTAACATAAGCAAAACAAGTAGGCAACAATGGATATTAGACCACTGCCATATGGTATTAATGGGTTATTCTGGATTTAGACGTTTTATCCCCTATCCAAAGGATAGGGGATAAGATGTCTGATTGCAGGGGGCCCGGCACTGAGAACCCCCCGCAATCTCCCTGCAGCACCCGCATTATTGTGCGGAGCTGTGTCTCCAGGCTCGGAAACCGGAAGTTTCCAGGACTGGAAACATGATGTAATACCCACCTTGTGACATCACGCCCCCTCCATTCATGTCTATGGGAGGGGGCGTAACGGCCGTTACGCCCCCTCCCATAGACATGAATGGAGGGGGGCATGCCGTGATGTCACACAGGGGGGCGTGGTGTTACGTCACGTTTCCAGTTCCGGAAACATATGGTTTCTGAGCCTGGAGACACAGCTCCGCACAATAATGTGGGTGCTGCAGGGAGATCGCGGGGGGTCCCAGCGGCGAGCCCCCTGCAATCAGACAACTTAGGTTGGGGATAAAAGGGGAATTCATCAAGGGATTTACACAGGATTTTTTGTGTACAAAAGTCGCAAAAAAGTTGAGCATGCGACTTTTACTGGTACGCCGGCCTGATTTCTCACAATCCAGCTGTTTTACACAAGATCTGCTTTTTGCTTAGCCGTAGGCAGGGGTTTACTAACTGTAACATTTGTTTAAAAGTCGCAAAAATAGTCGCAAGTGGGTTAAAAAGTTGGGGGAAAAAAGTCGGAAAAAAAAACTTTACTTGAAAAGAACCGTAATGTCCCACCCACATATATCACCTGCTGGCCGCCCGCATTGATCACTGACTGCCCACATATACCACCCGCTGTTGTAAGACCTTACACTGAGGACATGCTGGGAGTTGTAGTTTTGCTAGCTGGTGGGTGTTAAATGCAGCCGGGCAGAGTATGGTATATGCGGGAGGCGGATGGTATATAGGGGGCGACATGGTGGCATACTGCGGGCGGAGGGTGGTATATGCAAGTGGCAGAGGGTGATAGATGCGGGCGGGCGGTGGGGAGCGGAACCGGCTGGGAACCATGAATATTATACTACGGCATTGTATTTTCACATTCCCCGCCCGGAGCTGTGATTGGCTGATGGGTCTCGACCAATCACAACTTCAGAAGGGAAATATGAAACTACAGTGCCATAGTTTCACATTCCTCTGAGCCGGACGGGGAGCGGAGCACTTGTCACCTGCACTGAATGACTACAAATCCCAGCATGTCCTTACGCTGAGAGTTGTAGTTGTGAGGTGCGGGCAGGTGACAAGCGCTCCGCTCCCCGGCCGGCTCACAGAAATGTGAAACTATGGCACTGTAGTTTCATATTTCCCTCCTGAAGCTGTGATTGGCCGAGACCCCTCGGCCAATCACAGCTCTGGGCAGGGAATATGAAATGACAATGCTGTTGTATTTTATTCATGATTGTCACCTGCCCGCACCTCACAACTACAACTCCCAGCATATACTTACTGTAAGGGCATGCTGGGAGCTGTAGTCATGTGGCAAAGGTGACAAGCGCTCCACTCCCCCGCCGGTGTGAGGTGGAAATTTGCGACCCATGCAGACTTGAGACCGCTCCTCCCCTCAGCTCTCCGAAGGTTTCCGAGGCTAGAGCTGGGTGGAGCGAAGGCAGAGCAGAGGAAGCAGGTCTGCACGGGAGAAAGAAGCCCCGCCCCAAGCCCCGCCCCCTCATCTCCCCCTCCCGGAGGACGCAGGTCTGCATGGTAGAAAGAAGGCAGAGCAGGGGAGAGAGGACATACATGGCTCCTCATCTCCCCTCCCTAATGATTGCTATGTGTAAAATCCCAGCATGTGTCATTCAGAAGGTACTGGGCCTAGGCGGTAACAGGCTGGCGTTATTTATGCTGGGGAGGGCCAGGAACAATGATCCTTGCCCACCCTGGTAATGTCAGGCTGTTGCTGCTTGGTTGGTATCTGGCTGAGAATGAAAATATGGGGAACCTTATGCGTTTTGTTATTATTATTATTATTATTTAATTATTTATGCAAAAAATGTGTGTGGTTCCCTGTATTTTCATTGCATACACGGAACTGAAATGAGAAAAAAGAAAACATACAAAAAATGGGCTAGTACATTTAGGGGGGAAAAAATTAATGAAATAAATACATATATATCACACATGAATTCCCCCCAAAATGTCTAACGCTGAAATACCCCTTTAATAATAAATACAGACAGAAATCTTGGCATTTGTAAGTGGCCGCTTTTTGAGTATTGAGTTCAATTGAAGTACGTATTTTTAAAAATGTTACATAATTCTGCAACCATAAAAAAGCATTCTGTGATTTTTTATTTATTTTTTGCTTATATAAAGTATCAAAGTCTATTGTACAGTAATGCCGAGGTTCTTGTGTATGAATTGTGCTTACCTGTTTTAGCTGATGTGCCAGGTCATAGGTTTTTAACAATATTGATTTTTGTTTCAGAAGAGAAATTATTTTCTCATGCTGACAACATTTCCCATAAATCCATTGGCTTTGCAGATAGAAGGGGGTGGAGTCTTATCACTGCAATTCACCTAATGAGAACGACCTAATCAGCTGACTAGACTCCAGCAACCAGAATCCTTAACTGCCAAGACTTATACGTGAGTTGGTGTCTGTTCACACTATGTGCAGTTATGATAAGTTTTCTTATTCAAAGTGATTTGACCTATAATAACAATTGAGATGTTTTATGACAATTTGAAGTCTTTCAGCTGTGTTCACATGTTGCACTTTTACCAAAATTTTCACCAATTTTTTTTACAAAATTGCTGTAAAAATGATACATTTTTCCCACAACTGTGGTAAATAGCAACATTTTTGCTATAACAAAATTATGGCAAAAATAAAGAAATAAATTCCAAAAACAAAAAGTGTGAACACAGCCTCTGGTGAGGGGTATAACTACTATATATCCTGTTACTATAGAGATAGCAGCAGCAGTATACAGATAGAGCTGGAGGGGAGGTGTATAACTACTATATATTCTGATCCCATAGAGATAGCAGCAGCAGTATACAGATAGAGCTGGAGGGGAGGTGTATAACTACTATGTATTCTGATCGCATAGAGATAGCAGAAGCAGCAGTATACAGATAGAGCTGAAGGGAAGCTATATAACTACTATATTTCCTGATCCCATAGAGATAGCAGCAGTTTACAGATAGAGCTGTGAGGGGAGGTGTATAACTACTATATATATGCTGATTCTATAGAGCTATCAGTAGCAGTATACACATAGAGCTGGAGGGCTTGTGTATAACTACTATATATCCTAATCTCACAGACATAGCAGCAGTATACAGAAAGAGCTGGAGGGAGGTGTATAATTCCTATATATATCCTGATCCCATAGAGGTAGTGGCAGCAGCATACAGACAGAGCTGGGAGAGGAGGGGGATGTATACTATATAGCCTGATCCTATAGAAATAGCCGTATATAAATGACCTGGGGAGGTATATAACTATTATATATCCTGATTCCATAGAGATAGCAGCAGCAACAGTATACAGATAGAGCTGGAGGGGAGGTGTTTAACTACTATATATCCTGATCCCATAGAGATAGCAAATAGATTGTGCTGGGAGGGGTATAACTGCTATATATCCTGATCCCATAGAGATAGCAGCAGCAGTATACAGATAGAGCTTGAGGGGGAAATGTATAACTACTATATATTCTGATCCAATAAATATATCAGCAGCAGTATACAGATAGAGCTGGAAGAGGAGGGGCTTGGGAAGTGCCAGGAGAATCTGATCAGTGATTATGTCAGTCTGTAGTTCACAGCAACTCAGATGACCATGGACACTGTCTTTGACACATTAAGCACTGTGTGTTTCAGAGCATCGGGATGGTGATCACATGACCCAGATACATTAATGAAAACACAGAGATGCAGCTATGAATGGAACAAACCTGAAAAATGCTCAAAAATAAAAATAAAAAAAAATTAAAGAAAAATGCTCCAAAAAAAAAAAAAAAAAAAAACCTTTTCCTATGCACACACAGAATTTTGAGCCTTATTTTGATCAGTAGTTTCAACTAAACCAGGAGTGGAACAGAGATACAGAAAACCTATAATGGGAAGATATGCTGCTTTTTCTGTGTTTGGGCCCATCCACAACATTTATATTGATTATTCCATTTGTTTATTTATTTATTTAGTAATTCCTATATTTATTATATTATATTATTTCTTTATTTATTTGCTACAACATATATAATCTAAACCCAGCATACTCAGTTTTTCTCATAGGCTCTTATCCATTCAATGTGTTATTAAAGTTAGCCACAAGGAGGCAGCATCTGCTTAATGTGAACGCAACGTGGAAAACATATCCTGTCGATGTTTTAGTTACAGTGGTTTCCAAACTGTACCCCCCCCCTTTGATGTTGCAAAACCCAGCATGCCCAGACAACCAAAGGCTGTCCAGGCATGCTGGGAGTTGTAGTTTTGCAACAGCTGGAGGCACTCTGGTTGGGAAACACCGCCCTAAACAAATTATCAGTGTCATCGGCAGCAGTGAAAACAATGCCCGCCCTTCACACCGTCGTCACTCCTTGAAGGATCAATTCACGTCTTCCACAAAGTCATGTGATTTTAAAGAAGCCTAAACTTCACCTGGTGATTGCTGTGAGAAAGGGAAATGCAAACTATCTTGTCATACCAGGAACCAGTTCACTTTATGTAAATTTCATTTCCTTTCATATGTTTTGTTTTTTTTTATTAAAAAAATGTTTCATTTCTTTTTGTCGTTTTTTATAATTGAATTTTCATACTTAGTAGTGGAAGGCCTGTTGTAGACAGAATCCATTACTAAGCCGAGGCTTAGCGTTAGCCCCAAAAACAGATAACCCCAACAATTACCCCGATACCCACTGCCACAGGGGTGCCGGGAAGAGCTGGCACCAACAGGCCCGGAGCGTCAAAAATGGCGCTCCTGGGCCTAGGCGGTAACAGTCGTTATTTAGGCTGGGGAGGGCCAGTAACAATAGTCCTCGCCCACACTGGTAACATCAGGCTGTTGCTGCTTGGTTGGTATCGTGCTGAGAATGAAAATACGGGGAACCTTACAAATTTTTTGCATAAATAGCTAAATAAATAAAAAAATAATTGCATAGGGTTCCCCATAATTTCAGTATCAGCCAAATACCAACCAAGCAGCAACAGCCTGACGTTACCTGGGTGGGCGATGACCATTGTTACTGGCCCTCTGCCTAAATAACACCAGTCTGTTGCCGCCTAGGCACAGGAGCGCCATATTTGACGCTCTGGGTCTGTTGGTAACGGCTCTTCCCGGCAACCCTGTGGCGGTGGGTACCGGGGTAATAATTGGGGGTTAGCGTTAGCTGTCTTGGGGCTAATGCTAAGCCCCAGCTTAGTAATCTATTCTGTCTACAAGACGACTTCCACTACTAAGCCTGAAAATTCAATTATAAAAAAACATGACACATTGAAAAAAAAAGAATTATTGAAAAAAACACTCCCCCACAGCCCTCGTTGCAGTCCACTGAATCTGACCTAGTCCTCCGCATTCACGTATCTGAAATGAGAAGAAAAACGCGAAAAAATGGGTTAGTAAATTTTTTTTGCGGATAATGCAGTGCGTTCCTAAACAGAAAGCCTCCAATTGTTGCTAAACTACAACTCCCATCATGGGGGGGCTATAGTTAAGCAACAGCTGGAGTCTCCTTGTTTGGGAACACACTACCAGAAAGGCTCTGTTCCCATTATGCAAAACGCATGAGAACAGAGTCAGGCCTAAACTGTGTAGCTCCGCCTCTAATGAAGTCATCACTAGGGGCGGAGCAGTAAAGGTCACAGGGGTCTCAGGAGTGAGACGCCCTTTCGATCTGTCCCTCTTCCCCAGGACTACTACTCCCATCATGAGACAGAGTCTGTCTCATGATGGGAGCAGTTGTAGCACCGCATGCACATCCCCCGGCTGTGGGACTCTTTTGGGACTTTTAGTACTACTACTTCCATTATGGACAGACTCCATCCATGATGAGAGTTATAGTCCAGGGGCTGAGGGGCCGATCGCAGCAGGTCATTCTCCAGAGACCCGCTGCGATCCGCATATATTAAGCTAACATGCCGGCGGCACATGTGGTTCCACTGTTCTCCCCGCTGGCTCCGGTGGGGAATACTATATACACGGTCACAATTCATAATCCCCGCCGCCGGGAGCTCTGATTGGTGAAAAGCTATTCACCAATCTGAGCTCCCGTCTCCCGGCGGCGGGGATTATAGTGGAGCCGCATGTGCCACCGGCTTGTAAAGTTAATAAATGCGGATCGTAAAGTTAATAAATGCGGATAGAGTCTGTCGATGATGGGAGTAGTAGTCCTAATTGAGTAGTTGTAGTACCACAGCGCTGAGGGACAGCACTTGCACATCCCCCAGCTGCGGGACTCTTTTGGGACAATTAGGACTACTTCTCCCATCATGGACAGACTCTTTCCATGATGGGAGTTAGTGTCCAGGTGCTGAAGGGCAGATCGCAGCAGGTCATTCTCCAGAGACTAGCTATGATCCATATTTATTAACTGTACAAGCCGGCAGCACATGCGGCTACACTGCGCTCCCCGATGTCTCCTGTATACAGCTGTCACATTTCATAATCCCCGTCGCCAGGAGACAGGAGCACTGATTGTTGAATAACTTTTAACCAATCAGAGCTCCCGTCTCCTGGTGGCGGGGATTATGAATTGTGGCAGCGTATACAGTATTCCCCACCGGGAGCCGGTGGGGAGCGCAATGGAGCCGCATGTTAACTTAATATATACAGATTGCAGCGGGTCTCTGGAGAATGATCCGGTGCGATCTGCTCCTCAGCCCCTGGACTATCCCATCATGGGCAGAGTCTGTCCATGATGGGAGTAGTAGTCCTAACTGTCCCAAAATAATCCTGCAGCAGGGGGGTGTGCAAGTGCCGTCCCTCAGCACTGTGGTACTACAACACACAAAAAAGACACAAAATAACTCACTGCGCAAAAAATTGTGCTACATATAGAAAGGAAAAAGCTTCCCCCACTAATGATAAATTCCCCCATTGTCCCTACTACTATTTAAAAAAAAACAACTCACCCAGGATCTGGCAGGTAGGGCTGCCGTCAAAAATGTTGGGGCCCCTTACACAGCTGAAGGCCTGGATCCTTTCTCCATGTGCCCCAATACAAAGTGCCTACTTTGCCCTTATATATATTTTAGGTCCCCATATATATATATATATATATATATAGTGTAGATCCCCTCTGTGCCCTCATATATAGCTGTAGACCCCCTCTGTGCCCCTATATATAAGTTTAAGTCCTTCTGTGACCCCATATGCAGTGTACAGTAGTTGTAGGCCCCCCTGTACCCCCATATACAGCTGTAGACAGTGCTGTGCCTCCATATATATATATATAGCTGTAGGCCCCTCTCTGCCCTATAGATAGGTTTAAGCCCCTCTGTGCCCACTTATATAGTAGTTGTAGGCCCTCTGTGCCCCTCAAATATAGCTGTAGGCCCTCTGTGCCCCTCAAATATAGCTGTAGGCCTCCTGTGCCCCCATATATAGCTTTAGGCCCCCATTTATAGTTGTAGACCCCATGTATAATTATAGGCCCCCTGTGCCCCCATTTATAATTATAAGTACCCTGTGCCCCCATTAGTTGTTGTAGGCCCCCAGTGCCCCCATTAGTTGTTGTAGGCCCCCAGTGCCACCATTAGTTGTTGTAGGCCCCCTGTGTCCCTATTAGTTGATGTAGGCCCCCTGTGCCCTTATTAGTTGTTGTAAGCCCCCAGTGCCCCCATTAGTTGTTGCAGGCCTCCTGTGCCCCCACAGACATACTAGCTCCAGCCATATATAATATATGGCAGCAGGCAGTATGTCTGTGTACTGCCCAGCTTCGGTGCTCCAATAACTGCTCCTCTAGTTCGGGGCCTATGGGACACAGTAGGTTCCTGGACCAGAGAAGCAGTGGTCGAAACACCGAAGGCAGCCTGCTGTGAATGTATAATCACCCAGTCGGCTCCTTCTGCCTGGGCCTCCAGGATTTTAAAGTGCCCGCTTGCCCGAGGCCAAATATCCGGGCCATCCCATTGTCTTGAAAAGATCTTTCAGGACACAGGGATTTCCCAGTTATACTGGCAATGCTGGTGGTCAGCAAGGGTCGCTGGGGCTTTGCCCCCTGGGTACATAGGACCATTACAGGGGTACTGCCTGTGCCCCCCTGTCGTCAGCCCTGCTGGCAGGTGGTGGCTCTTGCAGGTCCAAATCTAGCATCCTGGGCACACACTGGAAGAGGAGGAGCAGGGGGCTTTTCCTCTACTTGGACCTTGTGTGCCCAACCATTCCTTCTTCTCCTCTCTTTCTAAACTCGCACTGAATTCAGTAGACGGGGGCCAGCGATCGGAAGTCTGGACGGAGCCTCAGCATTAGTCAGTCAGGAATCCCCAGCACACCCCAGGCCCTCACCCTCCAACACGTCTCCTGCTTCTTGCAGGTCAGAGCTGCATGGATGGGTCTGTAGGGCCCAGAGATGCAGTTATGGGCAGCAAGGAGGGGGCTGGGTATAGTGTAGTAGCATATGGGATATGGGGCCCAGTCACAATTGTGACCTTTGCAACCTTTATAGTTATGCCACTGGATGTGATGCTGTGGTGTCCCGGTACGGAACACATTACACTGCCCGTCCTATCTGGCAGATGTGCCTGCAGGTGTCTGTTTCCTGCCCACATCTCCCGGAAGGGGAATGCTTTGTAAAATTGTATTGATTCTGGTTTGATGTATGTTATTTATCCCTTTGTATCATGAATTTATATTCATTGTGCCTATGTATCAATAATGGGTTGTTAGTAGGACTACTGTACCTTTAAAGGAGTAGTCTCATTGAAAAAAAACTGTTTTAGATCGCGGGGGGAGGGTCTGACCACTGGGAACCCCTGCGATCTCCTTTATGAAGTCCCGGCTCTCCCTTGGAGCGGCGCATCACGACGCCCGCCCGAAGTGGGGACCACCACGTCCCCTCAATATATCTTTCTAGAGATATATGGAGATGGCGTTGTGGCCCCCACTTTGGGCAGGTGTCGTAACGTGCCACTCCTGGGGAGAGCAGGGGCTCCGTACAGGGAGCCCTAGTGCACGGACCCCCCCACATTCTGAAACTCATTCCCTATCCTGCATATAGAAAATAAATTTTTTGCATGAGACCACTCCTTTAAGAGAGACCTGCGGAGGAGTCATGTGATCGGCTGTGGCCAATAGAGATCTCCTGCCCTGGGTTTAGTGACCTGTCTAGCCAGGGAGGGGTCAGTTGGGAGAAAAAGTTCAGTGTAGTGGAGTGTGTAGAGAAGAGAGTAGTGTGAAGACAAGTCACTTAGTGGAATGCTGTACAGAGTGAGTAGAGGAGTCATGGAGTCTGAATCAAAGTCCTGCAAGTGAGCAACAACACTACGCAGCACAAGTCAGGAATCTGAGTAGAAAGCCTCAGGCAGCTCTGGTCCGAAAAGTCCAAGCCTGTCAGTAAGCTAATTCCGTGAATGCACTGTAGTGACTCTCAAGTCAGTGTCCGTTGTCTAAAGTCTAACATCTAAAGTCTAAAGTCTTCAATAATTAAGTCCAATGAAGTCAAGTTACATAAAAGTGGAGTATACCATAATTCCCAGCGTGCCCAGTCATTTCTCTACTGACTACCTCTGCAACTCTCTGTCCTACCCTGCTGTGGAAAGACTAAATTGCTATGGTTATAACATCTACATAAAATTTTCCTCAGTAAACTCCTCAGTGGTTTTCCATAACCTTGCATCTGGTGTCTTTATTGCTGGCCTAGGAGAATTGCTTCATCTTGGAGCGTGGTGAGTTAACGCTACCCTGGCCTCACGAGTGATTGTCTGTCTGTCACTGAACCTCAGCACTAACTCTACAACACGTCATTTTAGCTCACCACAATGCAAAAATACCTAGGAAATGAGGATACAGGACTGTCATCTTATATGACATATATAAGTAGAGCCAAGAAATCCACATGAATAGCTTTTTTTTTTTTTTTTTATATATCTAGTATTTTTTTCTTATGACTGTTTCTATATAAGACCACATCACAGTCTTGCAAGTAATACAAATGTGATCACAGTTTTTACTCTCTATTTTTACATGTGGATGCATTGGGTTTAAAGTGGATTCTGCGTCACAATGATGACATTAGGACTATCATAGAAGATCTCCACCCTGCAAACACGACACTGCTTAAGTTGGAGATTTCCCCATACACATCATGTAGTCTTCCTCCCCTGCCCCCTCTTCCTATCATTACCCATCACTTAAACCAGTGTTATCCGAACAGTGTGTCTCCAGCTGTTGCAAAACTACAACTCCCAGCATACCCGGACAGCCAACGGCTGTCCGGGCTTGTTGGGAGTTGTAGTTTTGCAACAGCTGGAGATACACAGTTTGGAAAACACTGACTTAAACAGTCAGAAATCTGCAACTTGAACCTTGCTGTGAAACTAAGGCGTGACGTACTCAGATCAGCGAACGTCGGTGCAGTTCATAGATTGGGTGCATCATATCCAAAACAAGGAAGTTAGTAAAGAAAACTCTGTAAGGCTGCATTCACATCTCGTTTTTGCAATACGGTTCCCGTATCAGGTTTTTTGTAAAAAGATGTATGTCTCAAAACCGGTCCGCACCGTATACAACCGTATATACCTCTGTACGGTTTCAAACCGTATACGGTTCGAAAATGGATTTCCGGTTGCATACGGTTTAATACACCAGCTGCCGCCGGCGCAAAGCTGCTGATAGAATACTATTCATACATAGCGCTGCAGGGGCATATTATATAGAAGTGCTGTGGGGGCCAGATATAAAGTATTATCTGGCCCCCACAGCACTTCTGTATAATATGCACCTGCAGCGCTATGTATGAATAGTATTCTATCAGTAGCATCGCGCCGTCGGTGGCTGGTGCGATGTTCTGCGCGTGAAATGCTTTTCACAGATAGCATTAACAACAAATGCGCCAGCGGGGGGGCCACATAAATGCGTTGGTGGGGTTATATATTGATAATTGCGCCGGTGGGGGGTATATAATTATAATTGCGCTGGCGGGGGGGGTCACATATATATGTACTGCAGGGGTATATATTTTTGTGCTGGCGGGGGTGATAGCTTTATAAATGCGCTGGGGGTGCTAGATATATAGCACTATATATCTTGCCCCCCACAGCGCTTTTAATATACATTGTCCATTTTAAAATCCCCGCAGGGAGCCCTGATTGGCTCCTCAGAACTGGCCATTCAGAGCTCCCCGTGGGGAATTTAATAATGAAAGTAAAATACATCAGTGATCGCAAGGTTGTGGAGCATGCCGCCCGCTCTCCTGCTTAATAACTTCTGATCGAATCGGGTCTCAGAAGTGAGACCGGTGGGATCAATCCCTCAGCCCCTGTACTACTACCCCCATCATGGAACAGAGTCTGATCTATGATGGGGGTAGTAGAACAAGCACTAATGTAGCCTCCCCAGCCACCAGCAGACTCCCAGAGCTGGGGAATTACTACTCCCATCATGGAACAGACTTATTTCCATGATGGGAGTAGTAGTAGTCCCACAACACTGTGGGAGTCTGCTGATGTCACCTCTTCTGAGCATGCTCAGATGTAATCACGATATTTTAAACCCGGGTGCAAACGGTTCATCCGTTTGCCATAGACTTCAATGTTAAAATTATGATGTCCGTGTTTTCTACCGTTTTTTTTCACGAAGAAAAAATACTGCATGTGCCGTTTTTTCTTCCATCAAAAAAACAGAAATGAGTGCAGACGCATGCAAACGGGTGCTTAGGGATGTAAACGGATTGTAAAAAAATCCCATTGACATGAATGGGATTTTATTTAAACCGTTTTTAATCCGTTTACAGTCTGCAAAAACAGAACTGAAACGAGGATAAAAAAAAAACGGGGACAGACGGCCGTGTGAACAAGCCCTAAAATATACATGTGTATATGGGGATCCGTACAGATGGCTGTCCAAAATGTATGGTCAGCTAGGCACTGGATAAGGATAGATAGAGAGAGAGAGAGAGAGAGAGAGAGAGAGAGAGAGAGAGAGAGAGAGAGAGAGAGAGATAGATAGGAGAGTTAGATAGATAGATAGATAGATAGATAGATAGATAGATAGATAGATAGATAGATAAATGCTTGAGAAAGGCTGTAATTGGACAGCCGAAACGTCGCATGACTTTGGGTGAATAAACCTCCATACCGTTTTTTCACTACATTGGTGTGCTGCTGGATTTACTTATTTCTTGAATTTCTACCTTATGACTCCCGACCAGAGTCTATACCGGCTTGCACCCGGCACCTGAGCAACTTTCAAGTTGTGCTGCTTCTTTCCCTGTACCCTGTAGATAGATAGATAGATAGATAGATAGATAGGATAGTAAGATAGATAGATAGATCTATATAGATATATACATACAAACGAAGAATAAGTTGGCCAGCACTATTGATTCCAAACTATTATACGGACCTGGCTTACAGGTGCAGGCTGCTGGGCTAAATATACAGCAACAGGAGAATACAGCAGCACACTGCTAGCACAAAGATATAGATAAAACATGAGTATATAGATAAAACATGAGAAGCTATTCAGCTATGGTGCAATAATGAAATAGTGAGATACTTAGCTTGCAATTTGGCGGCCAAATAGCTTGCTGCTGTATTCTCCTGTTGCTGTATATTTAGCCCAGCAGCCTGCACATGTAAGCCAGGTCCATATAATAGTTTGGAATCATTAGTGCTGGCCAACTTATTCTTTTTTTGTATTACACATATGGGGGAGTGGCTACCTCCATGTTGGTTCTTGCACCCCACCCACCTCTATCAGGTGTATGTAAGGTGATTTGGATGTTCCAGATCCTGCAATGCCTGCTGATCTGTTCACACAGAGGCATATTCATAGTGTAGGGTCCGTCCCAATGAGATCACCTTACCGTGGTGGGACGGTCCAAGCTATTTGGCCGCCAAATTGCAAGCTAAGTATCTCACTATTTCATTACTGCACCATAGCTGAATAGCTTCTCATGTAGGGTTGCCACCTTTCCCTCAGAAAAATACCGGTCATGGGTGTGGCTATGTGGGGGTGGAGCTACAAAAGGGGAGGGGCCAGATTGCACAGGGGCTGAGGGATCAGGGGTTTAAGAAATGGCATGGGGGATGGGAGGGGGGTTTAAGAAATGGCATAGGGGATTGGAGGAATACAATATATATGTGGGGGGAATTTTCCTATATCGCACAAAAAATTTACATTTAGAGAATACCTACCAAAACCCTATTTATGCCAGCAGCGGCGGTAGTGGTGGTGCAACGCTGGCTCTCTGTGATGACAAGTGACGTCCCCCTGCGCAACTTCAGATAAACAGGCTAATCAGACAGTATCACACATGACAGATTTAGATGCACAGGCTCAGCAGACAGTATCACACATAACAGGATTAGATACACAGGCTCAGCAGACAGTATCACACATGACAGATTTAGATGCACAGGCTCAGCAGACAGTATCCCACATAACAGGATTAGATACACAGGCTGAGCAGACAGTATCACACATGACAGATTTAGATGCACAGGCTCAGCAGATAGTATCCCACATGACAGATTTGGATATACAGGCTCAGCTCACAGTATCACACATGACAGAATTAGATACACAGGCTCAGCAGACAGTATCGCACATGACAGGATTAGATACAGAGCGCAGCAGATAGTTTCACACATTAAAACATTAAATCAGTGTTTCCCAACCAGGGTGCCTCCAGCTATTGCAAAACTACAACTCCCAGCATGCCCGGACAGCCAAAGGCTGTCTGGGCATGCTGGGAGTAATAGTTTTGCAACAGCTGGAGGCACCCTGGTTGGGAAACACTGCATTAAATACACAATTTTGCAGAGAGGTCTCACCAGTCTCTTGTATTCACTTTATCCTATCGCCGGGCGGCTCCAGGTTAAGGAATGTCCGGGGTGGAGGAGGAATGGGGTGGGCAATTATTTATCCCATGGGGCCACATGAGAAACTAAAAAGATTGTGGAGGGCCGGGTAGTTTTCCCCCAGATTAGGCAGCATAGTTGTCCCCCAGATTAGGAGCATAGTTGTCCCCCAGATTAGGAGCATAGTTGTACGCCAGTTGTCCCCCAGATTAGGAGCATAGTTGTACCCCAGTTGTCCCCAGATTAGGAGCATAGTTGTACCCCAGTTGTCCCCCAGATTAGGCAGCATAGTTGTCCCCCAGATTAGGCAACATAGTTGTCCCCCAGATTAGGAGCATAGTTGTACCCCAGTTGTCCCCCAGATTAGGAGCATAGTTGTACCCCAGTTGTCCCCCAGATTAGGAGCATAGTTGTACCCCAGTTGTCCCCCAGATTAGGAGCATAGTTGTCCCCCAGATTAGGAGCATAGTTGTACCCCAGTTGTCCCCCAGATTAGGAGCATAGTTGTACCCCAGTTGTCCCCCAGATTAGGCAGCATAGTTGTCCCCCAGATTAGGCAGCATAGTTGTCCCCCAGATTAGGCAGCATAGTTGTCCCCCAGATTAGGCAGCATAGTTGTCCCCCAGATTAGGCAGCATAGTTGTCCCCCAGATTAGGAGCATAGTTGTACCCCAGTTGTCCCCCAGATTAGGCAGCATAGTTGTCCCCCAGATTAGGCAGCATAGTTGTCCCCCAGATTAGGCAGCATAGTTGTCCCCCAGATTAGGCAGTTTACCCCCCCCCCCCCCCCCCCCCCCTACACACACACACACACACACACACATATATACACAGACACATAGAGACACATACACAGACACATGTATACAGACACATATATACACACAGACACATATATACACAGACACATATATACACACAGACACAGACACATATATACACACACACATATACACACACACATATATATAAACACAGACACTCACCCGCCCTGCGCAGCAGATGGAGACAGAATACATGGCCTCTCCCCTCCCTGCTCTGCCTATGGAGGGTTGTAAGACTGCACGGGGCAGAGAGAAGGCGGGGGAGGGGGAGAGAGGAGACAGGAGGTGCACGCCCCCTCCCCAGCACTGTACAATCTCTTCCTGTCATCGCACGGAGCTCTCCCTGTCACAGGCTGGTGGTGTCAGACCTGGGCATTGTACGGCCGGTCATGAAAGCAGTGCTGTTCTGGGGATGCTGCTCCGTCCGCCCCTGTCAGTGAATGAAAAATACCGGCCATTGCATGGCCGGTATTTTCCATCCAAACTTACCGTCACAGCCCGGAATGTAGATGAAAATACCGGCTGTGCCGGTAAAATACCGGCAGGGTGGCAACCCTATTCTCATGTTGTATCTATATACTCATGTTTTATCTATATTTTTGTGCTAGCAGTATGCTGCTGTATTCTCCTGTTGCTAGATATATACATAGATATGATAGATAGATAGATAGATAGATAGATAGATAGATAGATAGATAAGAGATAGTAAGATAGATAGATAGATAGATAGATAAGAGATAGTAAGATAGATAGATAGATAGATAGATAGATAGATATGATCGTAATATAGATAGATCTATATAGAAAGATAGATAGATATGATAGTAAGATAGATAGATAGATAAGAGATAGTAAGATAGATAGATAGATATGATAGTAATATAGATAGATAGATAGATATGAGATAGATAGATAGATTTGATAGTAAGATAGATAGGTAGATAGATAGATAGATAGATAGATAGATAGATAGATAGATATGTGGTTTTGGACAGGCTAATGTGTAATTAACCGTTTTGTGACGCCAGGGCGTGGTTGACCTATATACCACCCGAGGTATGCCAGCTTCACCTGTGCCAGACACAGGGTAAATAATCACTCTGACGCAAGGCTATGGTTAACTGGCTTTACTGAGGTTGGAAAGATGGTACAAACCATTACTGCTCAGATTGGCATGAAGGAGTTGCAGGGAGAACTTCGGGAAGCTTATCGGCTTGCTGGGACTTATAGTTGATTGTATATAATTGACTTGACTGGTATGCAGCCCTCGCTATACTTTAGGGATCTGGACTTGACTAACTTGCTGGACTTGACTTGTATTATATCCCAGAGACTGTAGGCTTACTGCAAGGCTTTGACTTTCACCTCGGTAGTGGGGTTAACATGTAGCTGATGCGTGGTTGCTGGACTAGGCCTCTGGCCTCCTTTCAGATCTGTGGTAGAGGCTGTGATGAGGGCAGATGGAATGGCCCAAGGGGCAGATGGCATTAACCTCTTGTGTTTGTGACACCAGGGTGTGGTTTACCCTCAATACCACCAGAAGGTATACGCTGGATCCTGGGCTAGGCACGGAGGCAATAATGACTCCGCCAAGTTACAGAATAGTGTTGCTCGCGAATATTCGCAATTCAAATTTTATTCGCAAATATCGGATATTCACGAATTTGCGAATATTCGCGAATATAGCACTATATATTCGAAATTACGAATATTTGCTTTTTTTTTTTTTTTTCACAGTACACATCACAGTGATCACCCCTCTCTGCTTCCAGCTTGTGTGGTGTAAAGAAGGCTCTAATACTACTGTGTGAGACTGGCGTGCGAATATTCGCAAATGCGAATATTCGCGAATATTGATCCCTCCCTTCTGCTGCTTCTATCAAGTTACACTGGTATACATGCTATAAAGTTCATACATTTTCACATATGCAAATTTTCATATATGCGGGAAAAAATGTGAATATTACAAATATGCTAATTTAGCGAATATATGACGAATATTCGTCCATATATTCGCGAAATATCGCGAATTTGAATATGGCCTATGCTGCTCAACACTATTACAGAACAACGGTAGCTTTAGTGAGTTAGACAGGTGGAATAGCTTAGCCAGGCCCACGGAGGTGACCAGTGACTTCAGAGACCTTAGGGCTTGCTGGGACTTGCCGTGGACTGGGACAATTTTGATACAGCCCACGCTGACTGAAGACAGGTTGACTTTGACTGACTTGACTGAGACTGACTATACCCCGTTTGTTGCTTACCAGGCTATGAATGGGACCTGGGGGTTGTGGACTTGTAGACTTGTGGCTGCGTAGTTGACTTGAGGCCTCCTCTGGACTCCAGAAACACTCTTAGAACTTGACTGTACTGGACCTCAGCAAAGACTCAACTGGAAATCTAGAACGCGAGCTAGCTCCTCCCAGGGATTATATAGGGAGACTAGGAGGGGTCCCATAGGTCACCCTAAGGTCACATGGTCACTGGCACCTCACTGGGTTACACTCACATGACACTGATTAATTACATGTCAATGGTCCTTAAAGACAAAACACTTTTATATACAATACACAGCATAAAGATAATTATACAAGGGGAACAGGTGCAGGGAGGGCAGCAAGGGCAGCAAGGGTACAGGGTAACAACTCTCGTACTGGGCCACCACAACTCCACCTTACAGACAGACTTCACTCCTCACCAATCTGTACCTCAGCACACACTAAGGGGGAGATGTATCAATCTTGTTATTGGTAGACGTTTTTTGTAGATCATTTTGGTTGGTCTAAATTTGGAGCAATTTCTCCAAATTTATCAAACTTGTGCAAGCCCCATGATAAATTTCGTGCAATGGTCTAAATCTCCACAAAGTTCTATTTGTAGACCTGTTCTACACCTCACAGGAATAGTGGTGTATCCTGGACGCTGGGCTTTTGTTCTATTGTTTTTCAGGATTCCACTGAGGTTTTTTTTGTCCACCAGCAAAAACGCCTGAAAAACGGTCCCAGCTTTTCCTGCATTTTGGTAATTTTTCTTGGGGTAGATTTATCAAAAACTGTACAGAGGAAGAGTAGTGCAGTTGCCCATGGCAACCAATCAGATTTCTTCTTTACAAAAATGAAAGGAGCAATCTGATAGGTTGCTATGGGCAACTGCACCGCTCTTCCTCTACATAGGTTTTGATTAATCTCTCCCCTTGTGTTTTTTCTTGCATTTTTGCTGGTGTGCGGAAACAAACATTTTTGTACCCTGTGTGCATTTTTTTCACTGCAGGTACTACTCCATGGGTCAGATGCAGAGCGCCCGCCCCACGGAGTGTAAGGAGGTAAGTAGTGATGTATAGCATATACATATACAGGGTGCAGAACATCACTACTTACCTCCGCCCACTGTATAGTATACAGGGGGCATAGTGCATCCATGTATACTATACAGGAGCCCAGCAAGGAAAGAGTTAACCCACACTGCAGTTCTGAGTTAAATCTTTGTGCGCTCTCCTGTATATACAGCCATCTATAGATGACTGTATATACAGGATACAGTAGGCAGACAAGAACAGTTGGAGGCTCCCTGTTACACACTGCAGTATGGGCGCACTCACCAGGTGAGATCGCAAATGATGTCCTAACCTTTTTTTTTTCTCATTTCAGATACGTGAATGGGGAGGAGTACGTCAGATTCAGTGTATTGCGATGATGACCAGCTTTTTTTTTAATGTCAATAAAAGGTTTAATGAGGGCTGTGTGGGGAGTGTTTTATTTTTTATTTTTAAATACATTTTTTTTCAATGCCGGGCTTAACGTTAGCCACAAAAACAGCTAGTGCTAACCCCCAATTATTACCCCGTTACCCACCGCCACAGGGTTGCTGGGAAGAGCCAGTACCAACAGGCCTGGAGTGTCAAAAATAGCGCTCCTGGCTGGGGTTATTTAGGTTGGGGAGAGCCAGTAACAATGGTCCTCGCCCACCCTGGTAACGTCAGGCTGTTGCTGATTGGTTGGTATCTGACTGACACTGAAAATATGGGGAACCACACACTTTTTTTTATTACAAAAAAAAACAACACATAGGGTTCCCCATATTTTCAGTGTCAATCAGACACCAACCAATCAGCAACAGCCTGACATTACCAGGATGGGCGAGGACCATTGTTACTGGCCCTACCCAGCCTAAATAACCTCAGCCTGTTACCGCCTAGGCCAAGGAGCGCTATTTTTGATGCTCCGGGCCTGTTGGTACCGGCTCTTCCCGGCACCCCTGTGGCGGTGAGTACCGGGGTAATAATTGGGGGTTAGCGCTAGCTGTTTTCGGGGCTAACGCTAAGCCCAGCTTAGTAATAGATTCCGTATACAAGACTGCTTCCACTACTAAGCCTGAAATTTCAATTATAAAAAACACAACACATGAAATAAAAAATGGATTTAAAAAAACACTCCCCCACAGCCCTAGTTAACCCTTTTATTGACATTAAAAAATGCTAGTTATCGTCACACTCCACCGAATCTCAGGTAGTCCTCTGCATTCACTTATCTGAAATGACAAGAAAATAAAAACACGAAAAATGGGTCAGTACATTTTTGGCGCTCTCCCCTGGGGAGAGCGCACATAATGCAGTGTGTTCCTAAAGAGGGAGCCTCCAATTGTTGCTAAACTACAACTCCCATCATGGGGGCTGTAGGTAAACAACAGCTGGAGTCTCCCTGTTTGGGAACACACTGCCAAAAAGGCTCTGTTCCCATTATGCAAAACGCATAATGAGAACAGAGCCACACTTACCACCCTGGCTTCAGGCCTGGACTGTGAAGCTCTGCCCCCTAATCATGTCATCACTAGGGGGCAGGGGCGGAGAAGTTGCAAGGGGTCTCAAGAGTGAGACCCCTGAGATCCGTCAGTCTGCCCTTGGACTACTACTCCCATCATGGGAAATTTTGTGTCCCATGATGGGAGTAGTTGTAGTACCGCAGTGCTGAGGGATGGCTCTTACACATCCCCCAGCTGCGAAACTGTATTGTGACTGTTAGGACTACTACTCCCATCATGGACAGACTCTGTCCATGATGGGAGTTGTAGTCCTCGGGCTGAAGGACAGATCGCAGCAGGTCATTCTCCAGAGATCTGCTGCGATCTGCATTTATTAACTTAAAAAGCCGGTGGCAACACTGCACTCCCCTCCCCCCCCTCCTCCTGTATACAGATGTCACGATTCATAATCCCCGCCGCCGGGAGAGGGGAGCTCTGATTGGTGGAAAGCTATTCACCACTATACACCAATCAGAGCTCCTGTCTTCTGGTGGGGATTATGAATTGTGACAGGTCTATACAGGGGAGCGAGTGGAGCCGCTTCTACAGTATATAATTGTTATGTGTACTGTACCCCCCCCCCCCAGACTAATACTGACCCCTTCTATAGTGAGCGCTGGGACCGCTGTGTGATTGACAGGTCCCCAACGCAAGTGTCCGGCCCCACTGACCTTTATATGTTATGAATCTTTATGATACACACTGCCCGTCCTCCTTTTCATTCATCTGATGCCGGAGACGCGCGGCTTCTGTATCATAGTCTATAGACAGAGCGCCCCCTCCCTGCCTCCACACTGCGCAGGGCTGGGGCCAGACAACGGCAGGGGGCGCTCTGACTATAGTGAAATCAGAAGCCGCGCGTCTCCGGTATCAGAAGAATGAAGAGGAGGACGGGCAGTGTGTATCATAAAGATTTATAACATATAAAGGTCAGTGGGGCCGGACACTTGCGCTGGGGACCTGTCAATCACACAGCGGTCCCAGCGCTCACTTTACAGGGGGTCACTATTAGTCTGTGGTGGGGAAATAACATAACAATTATATACTGTAGAAGCGGCTCCACCTGCTCCCCTGTATAGACCTGTCACAATTCATAATCCCCGCCAGAAGACAGGAGCTCTGATTGGTGTATAGTGGTGAATAGCTTTCCACCAATCAGAGCTCCCCTCTCCCGGAGGCGGGGATTATGAATCGTGACATCTGCACAGCGCCATCGGGCATGGGGAGTAGAGCTGCGGGGGACGGGGAGTAGAGCTGCGGGCGTGGGGCGCTCGCGGGGAGGCACAGTGATGACATCGCCATCGGGCATAGAGATCCCGATAGCGCTGTGGATCAACAGTACATGTCATAATACTGTAAATGTATATAAGGCAGCCGTATGAGCGTTAATCAACAGTACATGTAATAATAGTGTAACTGTATATGAGGCAGCCGTATGAGCTGCGTACACGTGTGAACTTCTGTCGGGCCACAGAGGCCATGAGAGCTCCGTACAGCTTCAGCTATCACAGGGTGAGGTGATCCTCTCCCTGTGATTGCCAAACTGACACTGCTGTGCGCATCGATGCGTGACGTTTAAATATGTCACGTGACAAGAGTGAGCCAATAGGATGTGATGGAGGCGGACCATCTCATTCTATGGCAAATCTCATTCCACGGCAATGCACCGGCTTTTTAAGTTAATAAATGCAGATCGCAGCGGGTCTCTGGAGAATGACCTGCTGCGATCTGTCCTTCAGCCCCAGGACTACAACTCCCATCATGGACAGAGTCTGTCCATGATGGGAGTAGTAGTCCAAACAGTCACAATAGAGTCCCGCAGACGGGGGATGTGCGTCTCTCAGCGCTGCGGTACTACAACTACTCCCATTATGGGACAGATTCTGTCCCATGATGGGAGTAGTTGTAGTACTGCAGTGCTGAGAGACAGCACCTGCATCCCCCACCTGCATCTTCCACCGTCTGCCATTTTCTACGAGTCCTTGCTAGCACTCTTAGGTGTATAGACTACTTTTCTTGCAAAAAAAGGCGCAATTGCGCAAAAAAAAACATCTACTTTTTTTGCGCAATTGATAAATACCAGTCCACTTGATTAGTTGGTTTACGGTAGACCAAACTGGTGACAACTTTAGAAAACTGTCCACCAAAAAAAACGCAGCTCTATGCAAAAAAGCGCAATTGCGCAAAATTTGTAGACGTGAAAAATGGTCTAAATGCAATGATACATGTCCCCCTAAGAGACTGCACTGAACTCTGGCTACAGTATATAAGGGGACAATTTAAAGCCTTCCCATTGGACGCATAAGTCACATGTTCACCACTGCATACTCCCCTTAACAACAAGGTCCTTAGCAACAAGAGGTTAAAGGCAACAAGTGCATAGAAAATACAATACATTAACCCTTATGTAACAGTACATTATATAGTGCATTATAGAGAGTTCTGAGAAGAGGGGACCAATGACAGACATTGAGGCAGCATCTGCCACACAGGATGGGCAGGAGTACAGAAGAACATGTGATTCGGTGCTGGGTCACCACAGATAGTTAGATAGATAGATTGATGAAGGCCACGTGAGGTGTTCGAAACGTCGCATATTCACTTTGGGGGAGATTTATCAAAACCTGTGCAGAGGAAAACTTGCCCAGTTGCCCATAGCAACCAATCCGCTTGCTGCTTTCATTTTTATGAAGGCCTGTGAAAAATGAAAGAAGCGATTTGATAGGTTGCTATGGGCAACTGGACAAGTTTTCCTCTGCACAGGTTTTGATAAATCTCCCCCTTTGTGATTAATAAAGCCACTAATTAATCACTATCTGGGAGTGCTGCCGTGTATCTATCTGCTAGATAGATAGATTGATTGATAGATAGATAGATAGATAGATAGATAGATAGATAGATAGATAGATATGAGATAGATAGATATGGGATAGATAGATAGATAGATAGATAGATATGGGATAGATAGATAGATATGAGATAGATAGATAGATAGATAGATAGATAGATAGATAGATAGATAGATATGGGATAGATAGATAGATAGATAGATAGATAGATATGGGCTAGATAGAAAGATAGATAGATTGATAGATAGATAGATGGGGAGATAGATAGATAGATAGATAGATAGATAAGGAGATAGATAGATATGAGATAGATAGATAGATATGGGATAGATAGATAGATAGCAACAAGAGAATACAGCAGCACACTGCTAGCACAAAGGTATAGATAAAACATGAGTATATAGATAAAACATGAGTATATAGATAGAACATGAAAAGCTATGCAGCTGTAGTGCAATAAATGAAAATATGAAATTATGAGGTACTTAGCTTGCAAATTTGGCGCCAAATAGCGTGGACCGTCCCACCATGGTAAGGTGACCTCATTCTGGGACGGACCCTACACTATGAATATGCCTCTGTGTGAACAGTTCAACAGGCATTGCAAGATCTGAAACATCCAAGGCACCTTAAGCTAAGTACCTCATATTTTCATAGTTTCATATTTTCATTTGTTGCACTACAGCTGTATAGCTTTTCATGTTCTATCTATATACTCATGTTTTATCTATATACTCATGTTTTATCTATATCTTTGTGCTAGCAGTGTGCTGCTGTATTCTCCTGTTGCTGTATATTTAGCCCAGCAGCCTGCACCTGTGAGCCAGGTCTATACAATAGTTTGGAATCAAATAGTGCTGGCCAATTTATCCTTTGGTTGTATTACACATACGGGGGAGTGGCTACCTCCATGTTGGCTCCTGCACCCCACCCACCTCTATTAGGTGTATATAAGGTGCCTTGGATGTTTCAGACCTTGCAATGCCTGTTGAACTGTTCACACAGAGGCATATTCATAGTGTAGGGTCCGTCCCAGAATGAGGTCACCTTACCGTGGTGGGACGGTCCACGCTATTTGGCCGCCAAATTCGCAAGCTAAGTACCTCATAATTTCATAGTTTCATATTTTCATTTATTGGACTACAGCTGTATAGCTTTTCATGTTCTATCTATATACTCATGTTTTATCTATATACTCATGCTTCATCTATATCTTTTGTGCTAGCAGTGTGCTGCTGTATTCTCCTGTTGCTGTATATTTAGCCCAGCAGCCTGCACCTGTGAGCCAGGTATATACAATAGTTTGCAATCAATAGTGCTGGCCAACTTATTCTTTAGATAGATAGATAGATATGAGATAGATAGATAGATAGATAGGAGATAGATAGATAGGAGATAGATAGATAGGAGATAGATAGATAGGAGATAGATAGATATATAATCAGGAATTCAGCAGCACACAAAGGTTGTGAAAACAAGTGGATGTTTATTTACATCACCAGAAAAACAGAAACAACGTTTCCGCGGCCTCTCGCCGCCGTTCTCAAGCTCAACAGCAGCGAGAGGCCGCGGAAACCTTTGTGTGCTGCTGAGTTCCTGATTTTCTACTACAAGTGAGGACCCTTCACCAAGGTCTTTTTTCAGTGTGCACCTTTTACTACTGGGACATTTAATTAGTTGTGCTGCTCTTCCATTTCTTTTTTTTATTTTAGATATATAGATAGATATGAGATAGATAGATAGATAGCAACAGGAGAATACAGCAGCACACTGCTAGCACAAAGATATAGATAAAACATGAGTATATAGATGAAACATGAGTATATAGATAGAACATGAAAAGCTATATGGCTGTAGTGCAATAAATGAAAATATGAAATTATGAAACAGTGAGGTACTTAGCTTGCAAATTTGGCGGCCAAATAGCTTGGACCGTCCCACCACTAGAGATGAGCGAACTTACAGTAAATTCGATTTGTCACAAACTTCTCGGCTCGGCAGTTGATGACTTTTCCTGCATAAATTAGTTCAGCTTTCAGGTGCTCCGGTGGGCTGGAAAAGGTGGATACAGTCCTAGGAGACTCTTTCCTATACACCTAATAGAGGTGGGTGGGGTGCAGGAGCCAACATGGAGGTAACCACTCCCCCATATGTGTAATACAGACAAAGAATAAGTTGTCCAGCACAAATAATTCCAGACTATTATATGGACCTGGCTTACAGGTGCAGGCTGCTGGGCTAAATATACAGCAACAGCAGAATACAGCAGCACACTGCTAGCACAAAGATATAGATTAAACATGAGTATATAGATTAAACATGAGTATATAGATAAAACATGAGTATATAGATACAACATGAGAAGCTATTCAGCTATGGTGCAATAAATGAAAATATGAAATTATGAAACAGTCAGGTACTTAGCTTGCAAATTTGGCGGCCAAATAGCTTGGACCGTCCCACTACGGTAAGGTGACCTCATTCTGGGACGGACCCTACACTATGAATATGCCTCTATGTGAACAGTTCAACAGGCATTGCAAGGTCTGAAACATCCAAGGCACCTTATATACACCTAATAGAGGTGGGTGGGGTGCAGAAGCCAACATGGAGGTAGCCACTCCCCCGTATGTGTAATACAACCAAAGAATAAGTTGCAAGCTAAGTACCTCACTGTTTCATAATTTCATATTTTCATTTATTGCACTACAGCTGCATAGCTTTTCATGTTTTATCTATATACTCATGTTTTATCTATATACTCGTGTTTTATCTATATCTTTGTGCTAGCAGTGTGCTGCTGTATTCTCCTGTTGCTGTATATTTAGCCCAGCAGCCTGCACCTGTGAGCCAGGTCTATACAATAGTCTGGAATCAAATAGTGCTGGCCAACTTATTCTTTGCTTAGATAGATAGATATGAGATAGATAGATATATAGATAGATATGATAGATATGGGATAGATAGATATGAGATAGATATGAGATAGATAGATATGAGATAGATAGATAGATAGATAGATATGATAGATAGATAGATAGATATGAGATAGATAGATAGATGAATAGATAAATATGAGATAGATAGATAGATAGATGTGAGATAGATAGATAGATAATAGATAGATAGATGGATAGATATGAGATAGATAGATATATAGATAGATATGAGATAGATAGATATGAGATAGATAGATGTATAGATATGAGATAGATAGATAGATAGATAGATATGAGATAGATAGATGGATAGATATGAGATAGATATGAGATATAGATAGATAGATATGAGATAGATAGAAATGAGATAGATAGATAGATATGAGATAGATATATAGATCTAAGATAGATAGATATGAGATAGATAGATATGAGATAGATAGATATGCGATAGATAGATAGATAGATATGAGATAGATAGATAGATAGATAGATAGATATGAGATAGATAGATGATAGATAGATAGATAGATATGAGATAGATAGATGATAGATAGATATGAGATAGATAGATATGAGATAGATAGATAGATATGAGATAGATAGATAGATAGATAGATAGATATGAAATAGATAGATAGATATGACATAGATAGATAGATATGACATAGATAGATAGATATGACATAGATAGATAGATAGATAGATAGATATGAGATAGATAGACAGATAGATAGATATTAGATAGATAGATAGATAGATAGATATGAGATAGATAGATAGATAGATAGATATGAGATAGATAGATAGATTTGAGATAGATAGATATGCGATAGATAGATAGATAGATAGATAGATAGATAGATATGAGATAGATAGATAGATAGATAGATATGAGATAGATAGATGATAGATAGATATGAGATAGATAGATAGATATGAGATAGATAGATATGAGATAGATAGATAGATATGAGATAGATAGGAGATAGATAGATAGATAGATAGATAGATATGAGATAGATAGATATGAAATAGATAGATAGATAGATATGACATAGATAGATAGATATGAGATAGATAGATAGATATGAGATAGATAGATAGATAGATAGATAGATAGATATGAGATAGATAGACATGTTGGCATTATATATGCAGAAAATATTAGAAACATAATAGAATGAGAAAACTTCAAATAGTTATTTGTCGGGAGTGTAAAGAAATAGTAACTATGTACAGCATATAGACAGAGAAAGAAAGAAAGAAAGAAATACATAAATGTTAAACAAGAAAAACAGAAACAAAATCAGGTGGTGGGAATGGAAAATAAAGGAAGACATGTTGGTGTAGTTGTGGATTTGGTGATGCTGGAGGTTGTGGTGTTGGAGGAGGCGCAGGGTGAGGTGATAGGTCTGAACATGTTACACCTCCGCTTCCTCATTCGCTTTCCTGTCAGTCCTGGAAATCCCCTATGGGCGGAGAGAAGTCACAGATATCCTCCACCTTCTCCACAGGAGCTCTGGTCTTCTCTGGATGCCAACAAGAGCTGTAGTGTGTGCTGCGGTTCTCATCATTGTACTACTACCTGTGGTCTGTGCCACCTGCTCTGCCAACATACCCGCCTCACAAAAAGCGAGCATGAAGCCCGGGAGACCTTCCTGGAAAAAGCTGCCACCTGCAGGTATGGGGCCTTCTCTCTCTACCATGATCACTTTAGGGTTTCCTATGACTATTACAGTAGTTTAGAGTAGTCGGATTAGTCCGGCGATGCAAATACAGAATCATAGAATGTTACGGATTGTTACCAGTATATGGCGTTGGCAGGTAGGTTGATGCTATCTAAATTCAACCCCCGATTTCAGACCCGAACAAAAATCGTGTGAAATCGGATGCGGATCAAATCGGATGTGTGTAATGGATCTGATTTTTTTATGGAGGTCAATGGATCCGACTTTATATACGATTTCATACGATTCTAAGCTATAATAATCGCGTACTCAAGTCGGATGGAGAAATCGTGATGTGAACGCAGCCCTAGTTACACTTCTTTACTGTCGGATTTCGCCTTGATCTTATGCTTGTATGAAACTGTTCTACAGATGTAGCAGAGCTGAATTTGTCCTTTTACTACCTCTTTTATGCATTCTGATAAGTCCGTCAGTTTAGAGAATGCTACAAAATGACCAGCAGCCCCATGTAAAAGCACAAATAACGTAATAGGGCATCACCGTACGTATATTTGTACAGGGTTGTCGTTTTTGTTTGTTTGTATTACTATACTGTGTGTTTTGTGATACTGTTGGTTTTCTTGGTGGGGGCTTAAAGGAGGTTTACACTTTTTGTATATATTGCATATGCTTCACAGAAGGGGTATAACAACTTAAAACTTAACATTTAATGTGCTATTTAAAAGACAGGACCCCACTGACAACAATACAACAGAAAAAGTAGTCACACCGGACCCAGAGGCCATAGATTGTGGACAGCAGTCTGAGTCAGTCACAAGGCCAAGGTGATGGTCAGGGAGTGATAGGGGATAAGCAATAAGAGACCAGGGTGGGTAGGGCTGTGGCCCTAGTATACCCTATCAGGGAGATGTCGTGCCACTACCCCTGCTCGCTCAGGGAACTGTCGGGGCACTCGTCCTAGAAAGGACGACCCCTGCCCCGGTCTACCCCTTTGTCAATCCCTGTAATAAGGAATAGTCAGCCCGCCCGCCCAACGCGTTTCCCCCAGATCACTGGGTTCGTCAGGGGCTACTGACGAACCCAGTGATCTGGGGGAAACGCGTTGGGCGGGCGGGCTGACTATTCCTTATTACAGGGATTGACAAAGGGGTAGACCGGGGCAGGGGTCGTCCTTTCTAGGACGAGTGCCCCGACAGTTCCCTGAGCGAGCAGGGGTAGTGGCACGACATCTCCCTGATAGGGTATACTAGGGCCACAGCCCTACCCACCCTGGTCTCTTATTGCTTATCCCCTATCACTCCCTGACCATCACCTTGGCCTTGTGACTGACTCAGACTGCTGTCCACAATCTATGGCCTCTGGGTCCGGTGTGACTACTTTTTCTGTTGTATTGTTGTCAGTGGGGTCCTGTCTTTTAAATAGCACATTAAATGTTAAGTTTTAAGTTGTTATACCCCTTCTGTGAAGCATATTTTGAAACTGGGTATTTACTACAGAATCCTGTGATTTACATATTGCATAGCCTAATATAATAGTTCGGCATACAGCATAAAATATGGCGGTGGTCTTCAACCTTTTTTCCTCCAGATGTTGCAAAACTACAACTCCCAGCATGCCCTGACAGCCGTTGGCTGTCCGGGCATGCTGGGAGTTGTAGTTTTGCAACATCTGGAGGAAAAAAGGTTGGGAGACCACTGATACACGGCATAAGTCTTCAAGTTTCTGATAGGGTGTCAGTTAAGGGTGTTAAGATCTCAGTTTGCTGTCAGTAAATAGAAACATTCTTATCTACTAAAAATCGAAATAGACCGAATACTTCCTACAGCTTGCAACTTGTTACTATTGTACAAACGTTAGACAATCCTCTATGACAGCGTGCCATCAGCCCCCATCAGCTGTCTGGGCATGCTGGGAGTTATAGTTTTGCCACAGTTGGAGGGACCCTGTTTGCTACAGTGTAGTAATGGGGAGAGAATGTATTAGGCACTTACAGAGCTCCAAATGTTAGATTGTATAACAGTGTTATAAAGGCTGTCCGGGCATGCTGGGAGTTGTAGTTTTGCAACAGCTGGAGATACGCTGTTTGGAAAACACTGTTATATAGACTTGATACAACTGTAACAAACTGTGGGAAATATTATGTCTGTAGATGGAGATCAATCAGAAAGCTTCTATTCACTGACAGCAAGCATACTGTAAATGTTTAGAATAGTGACACAGTGAATCTCAACATATATATATATCTATCTATCTATATAGTGTCAGAATTGTTTTATTACACACTGTAAAGCTTTATTTACATCAAAATGGAAAGATCCCCCCCACCCCCCCATAGACTTTGTCGCACTTTTCAGGACCAAATACAACAATGGAGTCCATTATAATGGAAAGCTTTATTTTTACTCATCTCTCCTTTGTCAGAAGGGGATCTTTGTAATGACACCTAATTCACATTTAACACCCCCCCCCCCCCCCTTCCTATTTTCACTTCCCCCACTGAGCTCTTGGCTCTTACAAAGGGCCAGATCTTTTGCCATAACTAACATATATTAGAGTGCAAAAAAAATATATAATAAATAAATAAATAAGCAATGCTACATATTTGGGCATTAAGAAAAAAAAATTATATATATATATATATATATATATATATATATATATATATATATACATACACACATATAGATGTATTTTTTTATTTTATTAAACACCGTCACTTTAAATCTTATTTAAAGCCACGGATGCCTAAATTAAAATTATTATAATTTGATTTAAATAAAAAATACGTTTTAAAAAGTTACTGCCCATTATAAAAAGAAACTGAAAATATGCCTGTTAATGATGATATATATATATATATATATATACCCCTATCATACATAGCGACATGACTATGTCACCAGACAGATATGCCCCACATTTGGGGCATACTACTCATGGAGGAGGTATGTAGGTGACTCTGGCGATGTACATATGAGGTAAGGTATAATCGATCTATATGTAGGTCACCTGACTAGTTATCCTAATATTTTGGTCAGTGACATCACTTGTTTTTCCCGCCTTAATTGCTTTGACCCATTTATTCGGGGAGCGGAATCTGAGTCATGAAGGTTTAATAATGAAAAAGTTATCCCAGAATTATTATGTAAAGGTGTTGGCGGTTCTTAGTCATAAAGCCTCGTGAAGGGCGTAGACACCAGTTACCTGCCAATTTGTTCCCGAATTTTAGCGGTCTTTGCTAACTATCTACAAATTCATATAGTAGGTGATCATCTCCGGACTTCTTCCATGTGTCCCTATTTTAGTACATTGAGGGGGATGTCAATAAGCATCATCATGAATGATACCTTTGTAGGGTCTTAAGGCTGGGACAATTAGCAATATTATCTTTAATATTGGTGCAGTTTGCCTTTAAATGAATTGAGAGTTGTTCAGGATTAGAAAAAAAAACATGGCTGCTTTTATTGAGAAACAGCGCCCCCACTTGTCCACAGTTCATATCTGGTACTGCAGCTTAGCCCGTTGATGTGAATCAGTGGAGATGCAATACCACACTCAGCCAGGTATGGTGCTGTTTTGAAAGAAAGCAGCCAAGTTATTCCGATGCTGCACTGCCCCTTTAAGTATTAAAGGGCAAATCCCTATTATGGTTATCATTACAACAAATAAAGCTAATTTTAGGGATTTGTTGCTCTAGGGGAGAACCATTTCTCCTTTATGGGGTTTCACAGGCCAATATAAAGAATAATACTAATAAATTTCTCTTCTTTCAAACAGACAAAGAAATTGTCGCAGAGGTGGCGAAGCAGCTGCGCCTGATTGGCGATAAATATAATATGAAGCAGAAGATTCTGAATGTTGTCACCAAGCTCCTGAGTCCGGGAACCTGACCGCGCGTGAGTGCTCTTGATAACCAAAAAAAAAACAAAAAATGGAAGAAAATTCTGTATAGATATATCTAAAATGGGAAAAAAAACAAGTGTCCAAAGAGGCGCCGGACCACCGGACAAATCGGGATACTCGTAGATGGGAGGAGGACTGTGTGCCGCCATGATGGAAGCGGTTTTATTGACTTACCATGTTAATACTCAGCAAAACTACTGGAGTGTATAAAGCCGGGGGCTCGTCCGGGATCGAAAGATACATTTGTAGGGTTGCCGAGCAACGGCCAAAACAAAACTCTTGAATCCTAACTGAACTTTGTACTGGAAATTAACCATTAACCTTCTACATGATACTGAACTGTATGTAGTCACCGATACTGGAGGAAGCGGTGGAGACAAATCACGTTTTACATTTCACTCCGTCAGATGGATTTAGGACTAATTTGTCAATTAAAATGTCAGTGTTAATATTGATGTACTTTAAAGGGGAACTCCATTGGAGTAATGTGGACCAATCGTTGATTGTTTCTGTTTTCAAAGTTTCCCCTCTGTCTTTAATTCTTTTTCGTTTCCTGCAAAACTACAACTCCCAGCATGCCCGGACAGCCTTCGGCTGTCCGGGCATTCTTGGGAGTTGTAGTTTTGCACCCCGATTGGGAAACACTGGCTTACGTGTACAGAGAGGAAATGGTCACAGGAAGTTGTTGTTCCTTTATATAAGGAAATACTAAGAAAATAAAGAATATTTATGTAAATAAGGGGGAGGGGGAGTTTAGAGGATGTTTACATGATATTGCTCTTTATCATCCTAATTTATTTCTACATTTCCACTTAAGTTACTATTATTACGAGAGATTCTCAGCTATTTATTTTGTCGCTACTCCTCATTGCAATGCCGATGAATTGTTTTGCAGTTTGACGTTTATCATTTTCTATGATTCTTTTGTATGTTATTTAATATGGTTTTCATAGTGTTAAAATAAAGAAAAAGCGTACTTTTGCCTACTTTCTCCTCTTACACCAAAACACAGACCTTTCAATAGTTTAGGGCTTATTTAAATTGCGGAATGAATGCCCACCCAACATCCTCCTGGAAAATTTCTGGGAGGTTTCCGCTTGAAAGAAGGAACAGGTTCGTTCTTTCTGCGGAGTCCGGAATTTGAATTTCCACGGTCGGATTTTTCTGGCGTGGAAATTCTGGCATGTGCACAGTGCAGCAGAATCCCATTGCAAACAATCGGAAATTTCCTGACGGAGTCCAGTATAAAAATTCCACTCGAAAATTCCGGCATGAAAATGGGGCCCTAGGCCATGTTCGCACGTCGGAATTTTTGTGCCGAATTCTGCATTGGAATTCGGCACAGAGTCCCATTGAATTCAACAGGATTCTACACGGTGGAATTTCCGTACCAGATGTTTCCGGCATGGAAACTCCATTTTCCGTGTCCGCACAAAGAATGAACACGTTCATTCTTTCTTCAGACACCACCCAGAATGTATAGCCATCTATGAGACGGCGCATTCCTGTGCGGTCCTAGGGCCGGCATATTATGCCGTTGCCCCACAGTGTCGAAATGTCCACACACAGATTTTCCGTGTGGACATTCCGTAGTGTGAACATTGCCTAACAGTAAGATTCTTTGAAAGAGATTATCCAGTATTAGAATAACAGAGCTTGTTTCTTCAAAGAAGAACTGCACCATCCCTCACTGTCTTCAGGTTTTGTGTGGTATTGCATCTCAGTTCCATTGAAGTGAATGGATCCAAGTTGTAATACCACAAATAACCTGAGGACAGGGGTGGCGCTGGTTTTGGAAGAAATTTGCTTTGTTTTTCCATTCCTGGATAACCTTTTTAATGCAGCATTGGGGCAGTCCATACATTCTCATTATCAAAGGGGGAATGTATCATTGGTCTTACCACTTTTTTTTTGGGGGGGGGGGGGGGGCATTGGGTGATTTGCACAAAGGTTTTGTGACATTTCTTTCACACTCTTTGGTGCAAATGGTGAAATTTTAGCGCAAGCTCATACTAGCCCAGACCAAACTCTGTAACTTCCTTAGATCTACACTATTTGGCTATCTTTGAAGAGCATACAACTTATTGATAAATATGGGGGGAGTACACATGACGCACGCCTAGGCAAACGGGGGTAAAAAGAATGTGATTTATACAGAAAATGATAAATTCCCTCCCCTTGTTAGGGCTGGTTCACATCACGTTTTCTCCCATACGGGAGCACATACGGCAGGGGAGAGCTAAAACCTCGCGCTCCCGTATGCCTTTCTATGCGCTCCCGTATGTCATTCATTTCAATGAGACGGCCGGAGTGAAGCGTTCGGTCCGGTCGGCTCAATTTTGCGCCGTATGCACTTTCCCCCCGGACCTAAAACTGTGGTCAACCACGGTTTTAGGTCCGGTTGTAAAAGCGCATACGGTGCAAAAATGAGCCGACCGGACCGAACGTTTCACTCCGGCCGGCTCATTGAAATGAATTACATACGGGAGCGCATAGAAAGGGATGCGGGAGTGCGAGGTTTTAGCTCCCCCCTGCCTTATGCGCTCCCGTATGGGGGGAAAACGTAATGGGAACCCAGCCTTATTGGAACAAAAGTTGAGTAGCTTTACGTGTCCACACAATAAGCTAGACCACTTAATGATCCGGCACCTACTAGATTGGGTTAATGGCAGATTAAAGGAATTTTATGGTCTTTCCAGAACTTTAATATTGAAGGTATATCCCTAAGATAGCACAATGCCATACCTATGATTGAGGCTGTGCCTGGTACTGCAGCTCAGTGCTACTCAAGTGAATGGGACTGCGTTTCAATACCGGGCATAACCACAACCATAATTACTGACGATGAGTGGCACTGAGTTTACATCTCTTCAAAAAAGAAAGAGAAGAAAAAACACTCCAAGATGGCGCAGACCAAATAATGAAAAATACAATACTTTACACAACACTTTGCTGTTAAACTGGCTGCTCAATGTGCTGCGGGAGGCCAGCGTTCTGTGTGGTAGTCCCGCCCTCCCGACCGCCTGAACCCTAGCTTGTACAGTATATTCCCCCTAGTGCTGGCCGGAGCTTGCGGTCACACGGTGCGGCCCTGCCCCGCACTGGCACCCACTCTGCCCCCCCCCTTCCTCCACCCCCTCCCTCTCTTTCCTCACTTGGCTCCCTCAGCTTCCGCCAGCTCTGCATCCTTGGACGAGTCGGCGGTCCCCCCTGTTCAGATGTCTGTTCCATGCTGAGTTCAAATGCCCCTGCTCAGCCTCTTGCCTGCACAGCAAGCCTACAGGTTTTGCATGATAAGTTGGCGGATGAAGTACCCAAGGGCAGGATGGAGGGCCCCTTCTCCTCCCCGCCTTTCTCTAACCTTAGAGTGTTACCTTTGGGTCTAGTCCCAAAAAAGAGGTTTTACTTGATTCCCCACCTGTCCCACCCCGTGGGGTTCTTGGTCAATGACGGTATTCCGAAGGAGGATTCTTTTGAACATTATGTGTTGTTTGACCGGACGTTTGAGTTGGTTAGGTGGGCCGGCCACGGGGTGCTCTTGGCTAAATCCGATGTTGGCTTTTCGCCTTCTGCCCGTGCACCCGGATTATCATCATCTGCTTGGTTGCTGTTTTTATCGGTGGTTATTTTATGATGCGTGTCTGACGATGGGCTGCTCTATTTCTTGCCACTATTTTGAGCATTTTGGTTCTTTTCTTGAATGGGTGGTGAGGCACGAGACTGGTTCTTAGTCAGTCGCACATTATTAGATTATTTTCTTTTTGTGGGCCCCCCTGAGTCTAATCACTTGGACTTCTCATGTAAGGCTTGGGCTGAGTGGTTGAAATTGGTGGGTTCTCAGCGGGTTGATGTGCCTTGCCCGACAGGTTAGAGGTTACACCTGATTATCTGCTCTGCTGATTTTGCGCTTGCTTTCTTTGGGGCATTGTGAGTTAGCAAGCAGCTCCATCCCTCTCATTTTAAACCTGGTGGTCTAGGGGCGGATGATGTTTTTCTGGGGGGGGTGGGGGCAGTTTTGTTCGTTTCACAGTTCCAAAACAGACCAGTTCGGTCGTTGGTCTTGGCTTGTGCTTTATGCGTTGTCGGGGGTGGCTTGCCCTTTTCATTTGGCTAGTCTTTTTCATCGTTGTGTGCGAACGGCACTGTTTTCGGTTCCGCTAGTTCGTTTCCAGTTTCTTTCTGTTTTCAGGTTTGTCTTGCGTTTTTGGGTCTTGATCCCCGTGAGTTTGAGACCCATTCATTCAGGATCGGTCGACCACTGAGGCCGCGAGGGCAGGTGGGGCGCTGTCGCTCTGCTTGCTATGTGCATTATGTATGGCCTGAGCTGTTGATTGATGCTTGAGTTCTGCTTTTTAGTTGCTCCCCGGCCGGTGGTTTGGGTCCTTGGTCACTCCTATGTCTTCAGAGTGGCCTAGCATGCGGAGGTCCTGGTGGCAGGCAGCTGGGTTTCCGGGGAGTTGAAGTTTGCTGGAGGGGCATCAGTGGGCTTTGCTGGCCTTAGGTCTTGGCTGAAGTTGTTGGCATCAGCTGCTTGGTGGAGAGCCCAGTTCTTCTTTTGTTGCACATGGGTGGGAATGATCTCTTTTCCATTCGGATGGCAGACCTCCTCACCATGATGAGGGCGGATCTGGTGTGATTCCTGTGCTTTTTCTTTGAGCTCCTCATCGTTTGTTCGGAGATTGTTCCGCGCGTGTTGTGGCATGGTTCTAGAGATGCGGGTGCTATTGAGCGGACCTGCCGAATGGTGAACGCACAGATGTCTTGTTTCGTGCGCCTCCGGTCTGGTGTGGGGGTGAGACATCGTCAGCTGGAGGGCGACAATAGGGCTCTCATGAGGTCTGATAGGGTCCATCTCTCGGATATAGGTTTAGACATTTTCCTCTCAGGTCTGCAGGACGCCATTGAGCAGGGTTTGTTTTTGTTGGGTGGGGGTAGGGGCCCAGTGTATGTGTAACTGGTCCCCTCTGTGGCTTCCGGAAAAGGAGAATTGGTGATCAGTCCTGTGTTGGACCTGCGCATCGGAGGCACCGTGGCAGTACCAACCAAATTGCTACAAGTATTTGAATTGCCTTATTTTATAGTTTGTTATATTGATTAAAAATAAAAAATAAAAGAAATAATAATAAAGTTTACTTTGTAGTCATGTCTTTTATTGCAAGGTGATGAGTACAGATCACTGCTTCTGCGTCAATGCGCATGTTAAAATAGATGATTGGATCGCCCGTAGGGCTTCCGCGGCGATCCGATCATCTGTAATGGCGGACGGAGGTCCCCTCATCTGCCTCCGTCCGTCTCCCGGTGTTTCCTGCTCTGGTATTAGATCGAGCAGACCAGAGCAGAAGATCACCGATAATACTGATCAGTGCTATGTCCTATGCATAGCACCGAACAGTATTAGCAATCAAATGATTGCTATAGATAGTCCCCTGTCTATTTTTTTAAATCTTTCAACTTTTTTTATTTTTTATTTTTTTTTACACTTTTTATGTCCCATAAAAAGAGTAAAAAAGAAAAAAAAAAAAGTTGAATTTTTAAAAAAAAATAAGTTTAAAAAAAAAAAAAGGGAAAAATCCCCTCCCCCAATAAAAATGAAAATTGTCAGTTTTTCCTATTTTACCCCCAAAAAGCGTAATTATTTTTTTTATAACCTCATTAGATATCGCCACGTGCATAAATGTCCAAACTGTCAAAATATAATGTTAATGATCCCGTACCGTGAACGGCGTAAACGCAAAAAAATTAATTATTCAAAAAAAAATTATAAAAAATGATCTAAAAGTTTTATATATGCAATATGTGGTATTGATAAAAATACAGATGAGAGCGCAAAAAATGAGCCCTCATACCGCCCTATATACGTAAAAATTAAAAAGTTATAGGTGGTCAAAATAGAGCGATTTTAGATTACTGATTTTGTGCAAAAAGTTTTAGATTTTTTTAAGGTACAAAAATATAAAAGTATCTAGCCATGGGTATCATTGTATTGACCCACAGAATAAAGAACACATGTCATTTCTGTAAGTGTACAGTGTGAAAACGAAACCCTCCAAAAGTGCAAAATTGTGGTTTCCATTTACCGTAAATTTCCTCCCTTAAAAAATAATTTTTTGGGTTCGCCGTACATTTTATGGTAAAATCAGAGGTTTCATTACAAAGTTCAATTGGTCACGCAAAAAACAAGCCCTAATATGGGTCTGTAGATGGAAATATAAAAGAGTTACGGAGTTTAGAAGGCGAGGAGGAAAATACGAAAACGCAAAAATAAAATTGGCCTGGTCCTTAAGGTTAAAATGGGCTTGGTCCTTAAGGGGTTAACTAGCTTGCCCCCTTACTGGTGAGCCTGGTCCTTTAACCCCTTAAGGACCACATTATTATTATTATTTTTTGCACTTTCGTATTTTCCACCTCAGGCTTTCAACTTTGCACCTACAGACCCATATGAGGGCTTGTTTGTTGCGCCACCAATTGTACTTTGTAATGACTACTACCCAAGCACTCTGTGCTGGAAGGGAGAATGTGGAGGGTTTTTCGAAGAATGTAATCACAAGGAGGATATACAGTGATCCCTCAACTTACAATGGCCTCAACATACAATAGTTTCAACATACAATTTTTTTTTCTGGACTATCATAACTTGAAGCCAGACTCAACATACAATGCTACAGACAGTCCAGATCTGTGATACCTGTCACAACTGGAGGAACTGACCAATCAGAATGAGCATTTTACTGGTATATCACCTCTATTACTGAAGTGCCTTCCCTGACGAAGAGGGGTGCCTCCTCGAAACGCGTTGTTCTACACTACAAATAAAGCCTTTATTAACCATTTCGGCTCCGTATCCATCCTCGGGTGTGCGCCTATCCAAGCACCAGTCAGATTTTTCTCCGGACATCTGACTAGCCCTGCCAGGCTACCTAGATTACACATCTGTTACCTGCACTAACTGGCTGTCTGGCAGCGCCCCCTACAGTACAGGGAGGAACTACAAGTTCTGTACTACTCCTTACCTGTGCCAAGGTTAGCTGCTCCTTTGGACACCAAGTAAGGGTGGCTCCATTTGGGACACTGTGTGTACTGTATAGGACCCTGAAGAAGCTCCTGTCCTCTACATAAACCATTGTTTCCCAACTAGGGTGCCTCCAGCTGTTGCAAAGCTACAAATCCCAGCATGCCCGGACAGCCAACGGCTGTCCGGGCATGCTGGGAGTTGTAGTTTTGCAACAGCTGGAGGCACCCTAGTTGGGAAACACGGACATAGACAGTGATTTACAGCTTCCAGCAGATCTTTCTTTCCTTTATATATAAGGATTTGCTTTATCTATATTAGTTATCTACTTATTTTTCTTTAATCCTCACTTTTTCAAATTTTTTAATGATATTTTGGTGGCTTCAGAACCAATTACCAGGTTTCCATAGAGTTATGGTCTCAACATACAATGGCTTCAACATACAATGGTCGTCCTGGAACCGATTAATATTGTAACTTGAGGGACCACTGTACAGGTGATCAGTACCCGTGCAATGGAGGTAAAGATTTCTAATCTTGCAGAAAAAGAGGTTAGGCTGTTTTGGACAGACAAATCCATAATATCCTATGTGAATAGCAACAGAGTGCCCCATGGATTAAAGGAGTATTCCAGGAAAAAAACGTTTTTCATATATATATCAACTGGCTCCAGAAAGTTAAACAGATTTGTAAATTACTTCTATTAAAAAATCTAAATCCTTTCAGTATTTATGAGCTTCTGAAGTTAAGGTTGTTCTTTTCTGTCTGAGTGCTCTCTGATGACACCTGTCTCGGGAAACGCCCAGTTTAGAAGAGGTTTGCTATGGGGATTTGCTTCTAAACTGGGTGTTTCCCGAGACACGTGTCATCAGAGAGCACTTAGACAGAAATGAACAACTCAACTTCAGAAGCTCTTAAGTACTGAAAGGATTAAGATTTTTTAATAGAAGTAATTTACAAATCTGTTGTAGCCAGTTGATATATATATATATATATATATATATATATATATATATATATATATATAAAGGTTTTTCCTGGATAACCCCTTTAAGTAAACTTAGAGAAGCATCGCAATTTCAACATGATATTGATTTTCAACAGGAATGGAAAGATTTACAGCTAGATTGCACTATACACAACTATGACCAAACTGGTCTGGCAAAGGAAAGAAAAAGAGTACGATCTGGTCACTACAGATCTATTAAAGGCAAAGATACTGGACAAATGACACAGATTCTAGTTATCAGAGGAAGCAAGAACAAAGAAAAACCTAATGATCAAACCGGAGATAAAGAATCAAGAAACGGAGCAGCTGCCCCCTCGGAAAACGTATCCGGTGGGGAAGAAGGAAAAAAGACAAGGACAAGAATATTTTTCTTTAAATTGTCGCTGTTTAGAAATACTCACGGCGCAATCTGACTTTCTCCAGTTTGATCAATTGACTAAAAGCAGCTTTTCGCATTTATTTTTTTTCTCTTCAAGCTTTAAGGGGTACTCTGGTGCTACAGCGTTCTGAAAATCACCGACTAAAAAAATGATAAAATGATATAGCAAAAAAGTGGTATACTGACATTGATTCACCGACAAGGACCTCACTATTCAGCAAATGATATGACAACAATTAAATGTTTTAATTGTTGTCATATCATTTGCTGAATAGTGAGGTCCTTGTCGGTGAATCAGCTACAGCATTCTGAGCCAGAGGCCATGATCATGATGTCACGGCCACGCCCCCCTCATGACATCATCCCACACCCCCTCCATTCTTGTCTATGGTGGGGGGCGTCTCAGCCGACATGCCCCATCCCAGAGACATGAACGGAGGTGGCATGATGTCACAAGGGACATGGCTGTATCGTCACAACCACTGCTGCAGGAACCCGGCGTTCTATACAAAGAACCGTACAACTATACAAAGAACTGTACAACTATACATAGAACTGTACAACTATACATAGAACTGTACAACTATACAAAGAACTTTACAACTATACAAAGAACTGTACAACTATACAAAGAACTGTACAACTATACAAAGAACCGTACAACTATACAAAGAACTGTACAACTATACAAAGAACTGTACAACTATACAAAGAACTTTACAACTATACAAAGAACTGTACAACTATACAAAGAACTTTACAACTATACAAAGAACTGTACAACTATACAAAGAACTGTACAACTATACAAAGAACTGTACAACTATACAAAGAACTGTACAACTATACAAAGAACTTTACAACTATACAAAGAACTGTACAACTATACAAAGAACTGTACAACTATACATAGAACTGTACAACTATACAAAGAACTGTACAACTATACAAAGAACTGTACAACTATACATAGAACTGTACAACTATACAAAGAACTGTACAACTATACAAAGAACTGTACAACTATACATAGAACTGTACAACTATACAAAGAACTTTACAACTATACAAAGAACTGTACAACTATACAAAGAACTGTACAACTATACAAAGAACTATACAACTATACAAAGAACTGTACAACTATACAAAGAACTGTACAACTATACAAAGAACTGTACAACTATACATAGAACTGTACAACTATACAAAGAACTGTACAACTATACAAAGAACTGTACAACTATACAAAGAACTGTACAACTATACATAGAACTGTACAACTATACAAAGAACTGTACAACTATACATAGAACTGTACAACTATACAAAGAACTGTACAACTATACAAAGAACTGTACAAGTATATAAAGAACTGTACAACTATACAAAGAACTGTACAACTATACAAAGAACTGTACAACTATACATAGAACTGTCCAAGTATATAAAGAACTGTACAACTATACAAAGAACTGTACAACTATACATAGAACTGTACAACTATACAAAGAACTGTACAACTATACATAGAACTGTACAACTATACAAAGAACTGTACAACTATACAAAGAACTGTACAAGTATATAAAGAACTGTACAACTATACAAAGAACTGTACAAGTATAAAAAGAACTGTACAACTATACAAAGAACTGTACAAGTATATAAAGAACTGTACAACTATACAAAGAACTGTACAACTATACAAAGAACTGTACAACTATACAAAGAACTATACAACCATACAAAGAACTGTACAACTATACAAAGAACTGTACAACTATACAAAGAACTTTACAACTATACAAAGAACTGTACAACTATACAAAGAACTGTACAACTATACAAAGAACGGAGTTATATACAAAGTGCTGCGGGAGATTGCAGGGGGGGCCGCAGCAGCAGGATCAGACCAAAGGATAGGGGGATAAGATGTCTAGCAGTGGAGTACCCCTTTAAATTGAGGGATGGTGTATTATATGGTTTATGTATCGGCGCACGGGTCATAAAACAGACGAGGTGTCTGAATATGTGTAATATCAGCCTTAAAAGTTTTCAGTAAAAGTCTCCATTCACTGACAGCAAGCAGTGATCTTAAAAATGTTAATGTAGATTTGGCCCTAGTACAAGCCCTGGACCTGTTATAGCTATAACCCTGCCAGTCAGCAGTCTGGGAAAGCTGAGTGACAACCCTAGGGGGAGCTGTGCTGGCAGCCTTATTGCTATTATTTGTAAGTCATTTGACTATCTGTATTTTGCAAAAGTGAAAGTGCCCGTAGAATGTTTGGGGGATTTCTAGCACATGTGCGCGGAGTCATTGTGGTCGGGTTATATATAACTCAGATGTTTACCGATTGTTCGGCTATAAATAGAACCGGTGATAAGGAGTCATTGCCTCAGAAGTGACTTCATACTGTAGTGGATACTCCAGCATTCCTGACTAGTCCTGTCATCCTTGTAATAGTCAGGAAGATTTTCCATGGGGTTATTTCGATAAATAAAGGGAGCGGGGGGGCTTGGAGTCTCTGAATCTCCATCGGACCCGCCATCTTTTTTTCCTTGCATTCCCTATTCTGACACCTCATGGGTGATCACGGATCACGGTGGACGGCGCTCTAGTTTGGACAAGTCCTATTCACTGAAGTGGTTCTCTATGGGGGAGATTTATCAAAACCTGTGCAGAGGAAGAGTGGTGCAGTTGCCCATAGCAACCAATCAGATTGCTTCTTTCATTTTCCACAGGCCTCTTTAGAGGCCTGTGGAAAATGAAAGAAGCAATCTGGTTGCTATGGGCAACTGCACCACTCTTCCTCTGCACAGGTTTTGATAAATCTCCCCCTATGTTCTTATAGTCTAAATAGGGATGAAGCTGTGAGTCCCAGAGCGCAGATGACAAGGGCCACTTCCCAAAATGACATGTCACTACAAATAAGTCGGCGTTTCACTTGTTTTTAGTGACATGTCTGTGGTGTCAGGGTGCAAATGCAGGATAGATGCGGGGCAGATGTTATGGCCCAAGGGGCAGATGGTATTAACCCCTTCTTGTCGTGACGCCGGGGCGTGGTTTAGCCTTAACCACCCGAAGGTAATACCGCTGATCCTGAGATAGGCAGGGACAACGAAGACATTAACGCCAGATTAAGGATAATGGCAGCTTTACTGAGGCAAGAAAGGGGATCTAGTGTTTGCAGTACAGCCAAATCCCCCAGGGAGGCGACCAGTGACACAGGAGGACCTCACAGGCTTTCTGGGACTTGCAGTAGTTAGACTGACTTTAGTGCAGGCCACAGTGACTACAGATGGACTTGAATTGACAGAGATGGTGACTGACAATAAGATGACTTAAAGGGGTACTCCGCTGCTCAGTGTTTCAAACAAACTGTTCCGAACGATGGAACCGACAACTTGTGACGTCATGGCCCCGCCCCCTCATGTCACTCCCCGCCCCCTCAACGCAAGTCAATGGGAGGGGGCGTGACAGCCGTCACGACCCCTCCCTTAGACTTACATTGAGGTGGGTGGGGCAGAGCATGACATAAGGGGTGGGGTTATGATGTCATGAGCTCCCGGTGCCGACTCCAGCGTTCGGAACAGTTTGTTCCAAACGCTGAGCAGTGGAGTAACCCTTTAACTTACTGATGACCGACTTGTAGCTGCAGGACTTTAGGCTTGAGGCCTCCAATGCTCTGGACGCAGACACTGGAACAACTTGACTGCACTGGACCTCACCAGAAGTAGCAATGAGCTAAGAGAGAGATTGTAGGAGCCCATAGGTCACTTGGGGGTCACCTGGTCACTGGAGCCCTCTGGGTAACAATCATGTGGTACAAACATTAAAGCAACAGTACATTAAATGAGGCAAACCTATATACATAATGGGGGTATGCTGCAGGGAAGCCCTGGGGACATGCAGAGACTCTGCCTGACAGGGCGGGAGGACAGTACGGGACCACATCATCCTGTACTGGGATATCACAACCCCCCCCCCCCACACTTAAATAAAGTCACCCTTGATACCCAGTCTGGGAGGGCGGAAGAGCGAAATGGCAACAGGGGCCACATGCAATCCTGGAGCATTGCACTTAAAGTCCAGGCTGAACCTTAGTATGACCAATGAAAATAAAGAATTCTTGTATAATGTCCATACATGCTCTGAAGACTTATAAACTTTTATAGCTATTTTAGGAACATGACTCGATAAAATTACACTTAACCATAACACCCTTTATGCAACTGTTGACACAATATGAGACTGATTAGGCTGCCGGAGGCTTTTTACCCATTACCTTGGCTACTGGGGTCCCTTGGCATAACACACATCTCCCCAGAACGCAAGATATATCATTTAGACTAGATATATCTTGACACTTGTTACCTTAGACTGTTTGATATGTGCATAGCAGGTTAAAGGAATACCTTCAGGAGTATCCTGAGCACGAGGACACAAGAAAAAATACATTAGACATATGGCAATTTATAGAGACATTAGTATGGACTGTTTTATGTTTAGTGCTACAGCCCTAGTGAAATGACGGATATGTGCCGTACTGGGACATCACATGTCGTTTTGGGATATTTTTATATGTTTCATTAAAGTTTTGTTTTTTAACCCCTTAACGACAATGGACATAAATGTATGTCATGGTGAAGTGGTACTTTGCCTGGTAAGCACCGCCAAGATCGCGAGCACTGGAGCCGTGCTCGCGTCATGCCCGGCAGGTCCCGGCTGCTATCAGCAGCCAGGGACCCGCCGGTAATGGCGGACATCCGCTATCGCGCGGATGTCCGCCGTTAACCCCTCAGATGTCGTCATCAATACAGATAACGGCATCTGCGGCAGTGCAGTATTTTGAATTGACGATCGGATCGCCCACAGCGCTGCCGCAGGGATCCGATCATCCAGCATGGTGGCCGGAGGTCCCCTCAATATTTGACTATGCTACAGGGGCTGTAAAGTTAGTGTAGTTCATAATATAGTGTCTGTACCTGTGTGTGACGGTTTTCTCACAATTCTTATGTGATGTTCATCCCAATATTAATTTTTACGAGCATACAAAATGACTGCTGTCTTGGATTTTTCCCAGCTTGCAATGTGGTTGAGACCTGACTCACTAGTCAGCTGATGACAGGGAGCCTGTCTGCTTCAATGGGTGGAGAGAGCAATCTGCAAGTAATGCAACAGCTGGAGGCACCCTGATTGAAAACCACAGGTCTGCAGTTCATTTATGTTTCAATGGGCGGGGTAGCTGATGTGTGGGAAGGAGGAAAATGGTATCATGGGATTTGTAGGCAAACAAGAAAACTGAAAACAGGAAATACAAGTTCACAGAAAGCTAGCTACAGTGTTCTGGTAATCTCACAGCATAGCCATTTAGCCCAAGACAAGTGCAGATCCTTCCTAAGCATGGCCATTACTGCCTGCCAGGTAGGTACTAAAATCCCCTTATGCTGGATAACCCCTTTAAGGCCAAAATGGGCCTGTTCCTTAAGGGGTTAATATTTTTCCCCGGGAGCTGGATACCATAAACCTTACTAAAACCTGCTGACAGAACAAGTTGCAGAGTTGCCCATAGCAACCAATCAGATCGCTTCTTTCATTTTTGAAAAGGCCTCTGAAAAATGAGAGAGGCAATCTGATTGGTTGCTATGCTCTGGGCAGGTTTTGATAAATCTCCCCCTTAGTGTATACTATAACTGGGCTGATCCTAAACAGCGGACCCCCCAGAATACCATTTTGGGCAACACGTCGTCGTCTCATGCTGGTTTGTCATGGTCAAGTTGGAAAGGGCACCCTGACCTGTGACCTCACCAAAGAAGTGCTCAGCCCAATGGCAAAGACTAAAATGGGCCTTCTATTATAGTATCTGATTTTAGCCCTTGGGGCGGAATGGTCTGGAGATTTTTCCTTTCATCTTTTCATGACCCTTTTCTCAGTACCTTTACCTTTCATTTGCTGGCAATGCGGTTCCCTAGGTAGAGGAGTCCTACACTGTTTTCTATAGAATGAGACCTACTAGGGCTGGACCCCCATAGCAGACACATGGTCTGTAATAGGGTCCCCATCTATCAAGTATATGGCAGAGGGGCACTTGGACATCTTTCTTTGGGGTACCACTTTTCTATTGTGCATCTTTGTACTCACCCTCCATGCCCTTCTTTGCCATGCAACATCTCTCAAAACAAATAGCAATGTGGCACCCAAAAGAAAGGTGCCCAAGAGCCTTGTAAGAAGACACCAGTACTATAATGGTACATGGTAGATGGGTACCCTATTACAGAATTTACATTGGGGTTTCAGGAGCTTAAAGGGGTACTCCAGGGATTTTAACTTGTAGACACTTATCCCCTATCCACAGGATAGGGGATAAGTGTCTGATCACGGGGGGTCCGATCGCTGGGACCCCCCACAATATCCTGTACGGGGCCTCAGCTACTTACCCATCCTACAGCCTCACCTTCCTGAATGGACGCAGGTGACAACCCACTCAGCCAAACACTGGCCACAGAGATGTCCCGCTGCAGCCAGTAATTGGCTTTAATCCAGGAAAGTGGGGGCGGGAGTGGCCAAAGAGGGTTAAGTAGACAGGGTCTCATATAGGATATCAAAGGGGTCACAGCAATCAGATCCCCAGCGATCAGACACTGATCTCCTATCCTGTGGATAGAGGATAAGTGTCTGATAAGTTTACTCCCCGGAGTGCCCCTTTAAAGTTGCACCTTTGGGGTGGGAAAAAAAGCCATTGTAAAACAGTTAAAAGGTGTCCCCCTCCCCCAGCCTGACCTCAGTGTAACAACACACACACGTGTTACATGTAGCGCCCAGATAGTGCACAGATACACACAATGTAAAAAAGCTGATAAATAGTTACAGTAACTATACACTTACAATAACAAATGAGGTCAACACTTACCTGAAGCGCATGATAAACTAGTCGAAAACATTAGGTAAGCAGATAATGTTCTATTTTCTCTTTGTTGCTTTCCAGAGCCATCTTTTTTTTTCTTTTCCCCATCATCGTAGCCATGGGGTTCGTTTTTTGCAGGTCAAAAAAATATTTCTTTTTTGGTACAATGGGAAAACAATGTGATTTTTCTATTTCTTACGGTTCAGTTTTTTACACGGTGCAGTTAAAATTACATTCCAGAAATAAACTAGATGTATCATTTATGTAAATATATTGCATCATCATATTCTGACCCCTGTACCCCCATATGCAGAAGATTTTATTTATACCATTTTTGGGGTTTAAATTACTTTTTGATTCACTTTTTTTTTTTTTAAGGTTAGATGACCAAATTAATCATTTACCGATAAAATAACTTACATTATATATTGTAATACATTATAATAGTTTAGATGTTTCTCGATTTAACAATACCAGTAGTTTAAACTTTTATTTTTTTTGTGGTTTTTTGTGTGTGTTTATTTTTAAATGGGAAAAGGAGGTGGCGGGGTTGTTTTGTTTTTATTCCGTTTATAAAATTACACTTTCACATGTAATCCACATTGCTTCTACTACAGCCTTGGTCTCTAAACTGTGGGCCTCCGGCTGTTGTACAACTCCCAGCATACTTGGTCAGCCAACAGGAGTTGTAGTTTTGTAACAGATGGAGGTCCACAGGTTGGAGACCACGGTACTATTGAATGTTGCAGAAAATCTATTGAATGTTGCAGAAACTACCTACAGGGGGTACTACATACAGGGGAGCAAACTACCTACAGGGGGTACTACATACAGGGGAGCAAACTACCTACAGTGAGTACTACATACAGGGGAGCAAACTACCTACAGGGGGTACTACATACAGGGGAGCAAACTACCTACAGGGGGTACTACATACAGGGGAGCAAACTACCTACAGGGGGGATACTACATACAGTAGAGCAAACTACCTACAGGGGGTACTACATACAGGGGAGCAAACTACCTACAGGGGGTACTACATACAGGGGAGCAAACTACCTACAGGGGGGCTACATAAAGGGGAGCAAAAATACCTACAGGGGATACTACATAAAAGGGAGCAAACTACCTACAGGGGGTACTACATACAGGTGAGCAAACTACCTACAGGGGGTACTACATACAGGAGAGCAAACTGCCTACAGGGGGTACTACATACAGGTGAGCAAACTACCTACAGGGGATACTACATAAAAGGGAGCAAACTACCTACAGGGGGTACTACATACAGGAGAGCAAACTGCCTACAGGGGGTACTACATACAGGTGAGCAAACTACCTACAGGGGGTACTACATACAGGAGAGCAAACTGCCTACAGGGGATACTACATAAAGGGGAGAAAACTACCTACAGGGGGGATACTACATACAGGGGAACAAACTACCTACAGGGGGTACTACATACAGGTGAGCAAACTACCTACAGGGGGTACTACATGCAGGAGAGCAAACTGCCTACAGGGGGTACTACATACAGGTGAGCAAACTACCTACAGGGGGGCTACTAGATACAGGGGAGCAAACTACCTACAGGGGGGCTACATACAGGGGAACAAACTACCTACAGGGGGTACTACATACAGGGGAGCAAACTACCTACAGGGGGTACTACAGAAAGGGGAGCAAACTACCTACAAGGGGTACTACATACAGGGGAGCAAACTACCTACAGGGGGTACTACATACAGGGGAACAAACTACCTACAGGGGGTACTACATACAGGGGAGCAAACTACCTACAGGGGGTACTACATAAAGGGGAGCAAACTACCTACAAGGGGTACTACATACAGGGGAGCAAACTACCTACAGGGGGTACTACATAAAGGGAAGCAAACTACCTACAGGGGGGATACTACCAGTGGCGTCGCTAGGGGGGGGCCAGAGGGGGCCGTGCCCCCCCTTTGGCCCCCCCAATTTAAAATAAATAGGGATGTCCCGATACATTGATGGCTCCGCCCCCAGCACAGGAGAGGACGGGCCGAGAGCTGACAGGTCACACATCAGAGCGTCCCTTTCATGTGAGGTGAGTGATGTCCTATGTCCTCCCTCTCTCCCCCCTGATCAGCAGTATAACCCAGTAATGTGTATGGTAGCAGTCCAGAGGGGTCACTTTCCCTCCTCCAGTGTCCACAGGTCACCAACAGGTCACATTATCACAACAATTTTTGCCACGATTTTTCCATAAATTGTTCTGGTAATGTGACCTGTTGGAGACCTGTGGACACTGGAGGAGGGAAAGTGACCCCTCTGGAAGGACAACATGTGAACACATTAACCCCTCATTAACCCCTCAAGGGTACATTCACATGTACAGGATCTGCTGCATATTTTTGCTGCATATTTTGTGCAGCTGATTTTGCAACCCATTAGCTTCAATAGGTAGCAAAATCAGCTGCAGAAAATATGCAGCAGATCCTGTACGTGTGAGCGTATCCTAAGGGCTCATTCAGGGGTGGATCCACAGTGTATTTTACGCTGCGGATCCGCCGACAATGGACCCTACAGTGCTGCCTCTATCTGTGCCTGCTCATAATGTCAATCCTCCGCTACGAGCAGACACGCTGTGATCTGTATACTCGCACACATCATGGCCGCTCCTCCTGCTCTCTGAACTAGGCCAAGAGCAGCCGCGATGTGTGCGAGTATACACATGAAAGCGTGTCTGCTCGTAGCGGAGGATTGCGGTTATGATCAGGCACAGATGGAGGCAGCACTGTAGGGTCCATTGTCGGGGGATCCGCAGCGTAAAATATGCTGAGGATCCGTCCGTGTAAATGATCCCTAAGGGCACGAGGCGTATGTGTACGCACGGTGCCTGCTCCCACTGTGTTGTATAAATCATTAGCTAGAACCCTCGGCTAATGCCAGACATCACCAATCAGGCTGATGTCTGACATTAACACTTTAGATGCCGCTATCAAAGTTGATGGTAGTGTCCAAAAGTTTTAACGCCTTAAGGTCCGAGCGTTTTTCTGTTTTTGCCCTTTTGTTTTTTCCTTCTTACCTTTTAAAAATCATAACCCTTTCAATTTTGCACCTAAAAGTCCATATGATGGCTTATTTTTTGCGCCACCAATTCTACTTTATAATGACATCAGTCATTTACCCAAAAATCTATGGCAAAAATGGAAAAAAAATCATTGTTTGTTTATATATATATATATATATATATATATATATATATATATATGTATATATATATATATGTGTGTGTGTGTGTGTGTGTGTGTGTGTATATATATATATATATATATATATATATATATGTACATACACATACACGTTTTAAAATTGCCCCCCCACTTTTGTCACTGGCCCCCCATGTGCCCCCCCTAAATTTGAATGCTGGAGACGCCACTGGATACTACATAAAAGGGAGCAAACTATCTACAGGGGGTACTACATACAGGAGAGCAAACTGCCTACAGGGGATACTACATAAAGGGGAGAAAACTACCTACAGGGGGGATACTACATACAGGGGAGAAAACTACCTACAGGGGGTACTACATACAGGGGAGAAAACTACCTACAGGGGGGATACTACATACAGAGGAGCAAACTACATTAAGGGGGAAATACTACATACAGGGAAGCAAACTACCTACACAGGAGTACTACGTACAGGGGGGGGGGGGGGGCTACATACAGGGGGTCCTACCTACAAGGGGCAAACTACCTACAGGGGGAGTCCTAACAGTGAGGACAATATATTGGGAAATTTCAGGGGGAAAACCCCACCCTGTGACAAGCTACACCCCCACAAATCCCACCCACAATAACCCACACCCTTTGTTGTCAAAGCAGAAGTGTCCCTGGAAAATATTAAATGTTGGCAACTATGTGTGGTGGCCCAGTTGTCATTCTGTACCCCTGCCCATCCTGTGTGGCAGCCTTCATTTCAGTGTTCCCCTGGGTCCACATCCCTCATAAGGACTATAAAGGGTAATACGTTTTCATGTTATCTTGCTGGTAAATCTTTTGAGGCGTTTGTCTCTTTAAATCTTTGCTGTCAAGGCCTATGTTACCAGGGAAGGTGCAAGGTGACCAGGTGACCTATGGGATTCCTCTAAATTGCTCCCATATATATCTGGGAGGAGCTAGCCTAGTCAGTCTTAGCTGAGTTACAGCCAAGTGAAGACCTGAGCAGTTGTCTGGTGTTCCTAAGGGAGGCCAAGGCCTAGTCACACAGCCACACAGCTACTACCAGTTAACCCCTGCAGGTGAAAGTCAAAGCCTGGCGGTAAGCACAAATACAGGGGACAAGTCTAGTCAAGATAGTCAAGTCTGTCATATTACTAAATTCAGTGTGGGTTGCTCAAGTCAGTCCAAGTCCACTACAAGTCCCAGCGAGCCAACAAGCTTCCTAAATTTCCTCCTTGGGCGTAAACTGAGCTGTAAAGACTTTAACACCCTGTCTGCCTCAGTAAAGTGCTATTGTTCCTTAACCTTGCATTGGAGTGATTATTTGCCCCACGCCTGGCCCCGGAACAAGTGGCCATACCTCGGGTGGTGTAGAGGATAACTACGCCCTGGCATCACGAACACAAAGGGTTAATGCCATCTGTCCTAAGGGTTAACAACATCTGCCCTTCCAGCACCCTCACCACATATACTTTAAGGGGTTGTAAGTTTTGGAGAACCCCTATGATGGAGAGAGGTCCAACTTTACAGTACTTCTCTCTCATTCTTTAGAGAAGTCCAGGAGAAGTCCTCCATAGGGGAGGTTCAGGCTCTGGCCTATAGGTGGGTAACACACAGCCTCGTGACAATGGGGGATCTTTGGCTTTGACATGTTATGTTCATGGTTCACACCATTGGGTCATTTCAGATTTTACCTAAAAATCCAGTATGCTAGGGATGCTGTACCCACAATCCTTCACATTGCTCTGATCCGATGAGGCCTAAGAAGGTGAAACAGATCTGTATATATATGGCAATATTTTGTTAACAATGGGTAAGGGGAATTTCCTAAAAAAAACAAAGTGTTATATCTCTGACATGATGAATAAGGAGAGGACGATAACTATAACATTATAATACCTCATCCTCAGACTCTGCATCAAGGAGAGACTGATTCACCCTATGACGCCATGAAGTAAACAGTTCAGCTGTATAACTGGTCTGTCAGGTCTCATATCTAGTCTAGTGGCCTCTATATGAAAAAACAGACATAAATGGTGGGCCTCACATATAGAAGTGCAAGGGAGTACAACTTATCCTGTTGTGTTAGAGCCACATGCGCATCTTTCGGCTTGTTCTATAATAAAGTGGTGCAGCAGTCTCCGGGAAATGGTAGTAGAACACATCCACACCAGTCATGGAGTAGTAGTCAAAATTGCCATACTCATAACGCGTTTCGAGGCTTTGTTACCTCTTCCTCAGATGCATACTTGGCAAAAAAAAAAAAGAAATGCTACTCACGACCAGTCTGATTAGGGATGAAGCCATGGAACAGAAGATGAGTCCCAGAACACGCATGACAATGGGCCGTTTCCCAAAATGACATGTCACTAAAAACAAGTGAAACGCTGACGCGTCAGCGTTTCACTTGCTTTTAGTGACATGTCGTTTTTGATATTTTCATATGTTTTATTAAAGTTTTGCTTTTTAATATTTTCCCTGGGAGCTGGATACCATAAACATTTAGCATAAACTATAAAATCATAATGTTACGCCTAGCGCTCCGGGTCCCCGCTCCTCCCCGGAGCGCTCACGGCGTCTTTCTCCCTGCAGCTCCCCGGTCAGTCCCGCTGACCGGGAGCGCTGCACTGTCATGGCCGTTGGGGATGCGATTCGCACAGCGGGACGCGCCCGCTCGCGAATCGCATCCCAGGTCACTTACCCGTTCCCGTCCCCTGCTGTCATGTGCTGGCGCGCGCGGCTCCGCTCTCTAGGGCGCGCGCGCGCCAGCTCCCTGAGACTTAAAGGGCCAGTGCACCAATGATTGGTGCCTGGCCCAATCAGCTTAATTGGCTTCCACCTGGTCCCTGACTATATCTAACCTCCTCCCATGCACTCCCTTGCCGGATCTTGTTGCCCTTGTGCCTAGTGAAAGCGTATTGTGTGTCTAAAGCCTGTGTACCAGAACTTCTGCTATCCACCCTGACTACGAACCTTGCCGCCTGCCCCCGACCTTCTGCTACGTCCGACCTTGCTTCTGTCTACTCCCTTGTACCTCGCCTATCATCAGCAGTCAGAGAGGTGACCCGTTGCTAGTGGATACGACCTGGTCACTACCGCCGCAGCAAGACCATCCCGCTTTGCGGCGGGCTCTGGTGAAAACCAGTAGTGACTTAGAACCGGTCCACTAGCGCGGTCCTCGCCAATCCCTCTCTGGCACAGAGGATCCACTACCTGCCAGCCGGCATCGTGACAGTAGATCCGGCCATGGATCCCGCTGAGGTCCCTCTGCCTTATATCTCTGATATCACCACGGTGGTCGCCCAGCAATCCCGACAGATCGCCCATCTAACCCACCAGCTGTCGGAAATGTCCACCATTGTGCACCAACTTCAGTCGCAACTTCAGCAGCAATCATCTCCTCCGCCAGCTCCTGCACCCCTTCCGCAGCGAGTGGCCACTCCTAGCCTCCGCCTGTCCTTGCCGGACAAATTTAATGGGGACTCTAAGTTTTGCCGTGGCTTCCTTTCGCAATGTTCCCTGCACATGGAGATGATGTCGGACCAGTTTCCTACTGAAAGGTCTAAGGTGGCTTTCGTAGTCAGCCTTCTGTCTGGAAAAGCCCTGTCATGGGCCACACCGCTCTGGGACCGCAATGACCCCGTCACTGCCTCTGTACACTCCTTCTTCTCGGAAATTCGAAGTGTCTTTGAGGAACCTGCCCGAGCCTCTTCTGCTGAAACTGCCCTGCTGAACCTGGTCCAGGGTAATTCTTCCGTTGGCGAGTACGCCATACAATTCCGTACTCTTGCTTCTGAACTATCCTGGAATAATGAGGCCCTCTGCGCGACCTTTAAAAAAGGCCTATCCAGCAACATTAAAGATGTTCTGGCCGCACGAGAAACTCCTGCTAACCTGCATGAACTCATTCATCTAGCCACTCGCATTGACATGCGTTTTTCTGAGAGACATCAAGAGCTCCGCCAGGAAAAAGACTTAGATCTCTGGACACCTCTCCCACAGTCTCCACTGCAATCTGCGCCTAGGCCTCCCGCCGAGGAAGCCATGCAAGTGGATCGGTCTCGTCTGACCCTGGAAGAGAGGAATCGCCGTAAGGAAGAGAATCTTTGTCTGTACTGTGCCAGTACCGAACATTTTTTGGTGGATTGCCCTATCCGTCCTCCACGTCTGGGAAACGCACGCTCGCACCCAGCTCTCGTGGGTGTGGCGTCTCTTGATGCTAAGTCGGCTTCTCCACGTCTCACGGTGCCTGTACGGATTTCTACTTCAGCCAGCTCTTCCCTCTCAGCCGTGGCCTGCCTGGACTCTGGTGCTTCTGGGAATTTTATTCGGGAGTCCTTGGTGAATAAATTCCGCATTCCGGTGACCCGTCTTGTCAAGCCACTCCACATTTCCGCGGTCAACGGAGCCAGGTTGGATTGCACCGTGCGTTACCGCACGGAGCCCCTCCTAATGTGCATCGGACCTCATCACGAGAGAATTGAATTTTTGGTCCTTCCCAATTGCACTTCCGAAATTCTCCTTGGACTACCCTGGCTTCAACTCCATTCCCCAACCCTGGATTGGTCCACTGGGGAGATCAAGAGTTGGGGGCCCTCTTGTTTCAAGGACTGCCTAAAACCGGTTCCCAGTACCCCTTGCCGTGACCCTGTGGTTCCTCCTGTATCCGGTCCCCCTAAGGTCGTTAGGGACTCTGCCTGCCACAGAAAATGCCTCTCCCCCCCTCCCAGTCCCTTCAGGCAAGCCTCTGTGTCCCCTCATGGCTCCCGTCCTTGTGTCTCCCTGCCCCGTGCCAAGCTTCACCCTCTGCCCTCCCTCCCCATTCCTACTCCTGCTGTACTGCCTGTCATTGAGGAAACCATCCATTCCTTCCCGGTGTCCTCATCCCAGGGGAGGCAGTCACCGGACAAAAAAAAGGGGAGACCTAAGGGGGGGGTACTGTTACGCCTAGCGCTCCGGGTCCCCGCTCCTCCCCGGAGCGCTCACGGCGTCTTTCTCCCTGCAGCTCCCCGGTCAGTCCCGCTGACCGGGAGCGCTGCACTGTCATGGCCGTTGGGGATGCGATTCGCACAGCGGGACGCGCCCGCTCGCGAATCGCATCCCAGGTCACTTACCCGTTCCCGTCCCCTGCTGTCATGTGCTGGCGCGCGCGGCTCCGCTCTAGGGCGCGCGCGCGCCAGCTCCCTGAGACTTAAAGGGCCAGTGCACCAATGATTGGTGCCTGGCCCAATCAGCTTAATTGGCTTCCACCTGGTCCCTGACTATATCTAACCTCCTCCCATGCACTCCCTTGCCGGATCTTGTTGCCCTTGTGCCTAGTGAAAGCGTATTGTGTGTCTAAAGCCTGTGTACCAGAACTTCTGCTATCCACCCTGACTACGAACCTTGCCGCCTGCCCCCGACCTTCTGCTACGTCCGACCTTGCTTCTGTCTACTCCCTTGTACCTCGCCTATCATCAGCAGTCAGAGAGGTGACCCGTTGCTAGTGGATACGACCTGGTCACTACCGCCGCAGCAAGACCATCCCGCTTTGCGGCGGGCTCTGGTGAAAACCAGTAGTGACTTAGAACCGGTCCACTAGCGCGGTCCTCGCCAATCCCTCTCTGGCACAGAGGATCCACTACCTGCCAGCCGGCATCGTGACACATAAAAAGACGAAGAAACTTCAAATGATGTACACAATAACACCCCAAATAATTGTACAACCAATCTAATGGGTATAACTTTTGGTAAGGCATGTGTGTTTGTGTGAAAATGCACATATATAGTATTACAATGGTATGCATACAGTATGGTATGCCCCCATAAATATTACAATAATGACAATTACAGATAATTGTAAAAAAAATTTTAGGAGACATTAAAGGGGTATTCCAGGATTTTTTTTATCTGACTATGCTTCAGGGGCTGTAAAGTTAGTGTAGTTTATAATATAGTGTCTGTACCTGTGTTTGATGGTGGTCTTGCAATCTTTAAAGAGTATCGGTCGCCAAATAAAACATTTAATATAGTGTTCTTTGGTTAATTAGCAGACACTTTCCCATTCACTTGCTTTTAAAATTATCAACATAAATATGTTTAAAATGTAATAGAAAAAGTGGCCACTAGGTGGCTCTGTTCTGTTCCATGCCACAATTAATACAGTGAGTTTGGTCTCCTCCCGGTCTGGCAGGAGACCGAACTCAGGAAGTGTTTCTCGGCACTGAGCTTGTTTAACAGCAGCACAGAGCCTCACTGAAACATGTATAGAGCCTCACTGTAAGCTGCAAAGAGCCTCACTAAAAGCTGCCCAGAGCTTGAGGTCTTCTATTCATCACAGCACTGCAACCATGTGAGGGCAGAAGTGGTGCCCCAGCAGGCTTCAGTGATGTCATGCCTGCTGGGAAACAACCACTTTCTCCTGCTGGGATATTGTACTATGTGAGCAAGAAGAAAGGTAAGATACACATCTTTTTAAAGCTCTGATTTTTTTTTTAAGGGCTGGAGGGATGTTAGGAGTAGTTAGGGAACATAGCCTGAGTTAGTTTAGAAAAGTTTATTTGGTGACAGTTATTTTTTTCCCCGATGTTCATTTTTAGCAGCATACAAAATGAGTGTTGTCTTGGCCCTTTTCCAGGATGCAGTGCGGCCCGAGACATTACATGACTAGTCAGGTGTTTATATGGAGCCTGTTTCTGGTTCAAGGGAGGGAGCGACTGCTGGGCTGCAGGGAATTGTAGTTTCAAGCACAGCACGCATGGAAGGGACCCTAGCTGTGCTGCAATAGGTGGGGTGGTTGATGTGTGGGAGGGAAATAAGTCACTTTCTACCTAGAAACAAGGGATTCTGGGGATTGAAGTTAGAGAGGGAACAGAAACAGGAAATGGCCACTTCACACAAACAAGCCAGCAGTGTTATGGAAGACAAAGGACACGGCCATTTTCCACCAACACAAGCACGGATTCTTGGTAAGCATGTCCATTGCTGTATGACAGGTTATTAGTGAAGTCACCTTATGTTGGAGAATCCCTTTAAAGGAAATCTGTCACCAGTGTCACCTGCACTAATCTGTCTGTACAGCAGATAGTGCAGGTGACACGGATGACAACAGTACTCACCTTTTCCTGTTCCGTGGCGGGGATCTCCTGTAATCTTGGCTGTTAGCTCCAGCTTCGGGCACCCGACTTGGTTCACGGGTGGAGCTTAGTGATGTCATCGCTGCTATGAGACCCAGCAGAGAGGCTTGGGGCATGGGCTTGGGGCATGGGCGGAGCTTAGTGACATCACCACTGCTGCTCCCTGCTGGGTCCCGCTGCTAGAGAACAGCAACAGTGATGTCACTAAGCTCCACCCATGCCCGAATCCAGGCCGGAGCTGAAGCTAACGGCCAAGATTACTGGAGATCCCACCACTGAACGGGACAAGGTGAGTACCGTTGTCATCAGTGTCACCTGCTCTATCTGTCAGTACCGACAGGTTATTGCAGGTGACATTGGTAACAGATTTCCTTTAAAATAATTAGATGTTGAATTATCCTGTCATAGGTGGCAACTGTGTTCAAGGAGGTATATGCTGCTGCCGCATACCACAGAATGAAATTCATGCTGTACGATGCTCAATCTTCATTGTCCACTCTTTTTTCTTTCTTTTTTTTGGGAGATGTGAGTCAAAAAGTGCTTTTTAATATGCTACTTTAATAATACCACCAATAATACCCTATTTCCTCCAACCTATCTATAATAATTATTCATATTCAAGTAATCCGTAAAGGCATTACAGCGTACCTGTGATATCACAGAAAAAAATTATACATACATATATATATATATATATATATATATATATATATATATATATATATACACAGTCATGGCCGTAAATGTTGGCACCCCTGAAAATGAAGTATTTCTCACAGAAAAGGATTGCAGTAACACATGTTTTGCTATACACATGTTTATTCCCTTTGTGTGTATTGGAACTAAACCAAAAAGGGAGGAAAAAAAGCAAATTGGACATAATGTCACCAAACTCCAAAAATGGTCTGGACAAAATTATTGGCACCCATAACCTAATATTTGGTTGTACACCCTTTGGAAAAAATTACTGAAATCAGTTGCTTCCTATAGCCATCAATAAGCTTCTTACACCTCTCAGCCGGAATGTTGGACTACTCTTCCTTTGCAAACTGCTCCAGGTCTCTTATTGGAAGGCGCCTTTTCCCAACAGCAATTATAAGATCTCTCCACAGGTGTTCAATGGGATTTAGATCTGGACTCATTGCTGCCACTTCAGAACTCTCCCCCGCTTTGTTGCCATCCATTTCTGGGGCTTTTTGAAGTATGTTTGGGGTCATTGTCCTGCTGGAAGACCCAAGATCTCGGACGCAAACCCAGCTTTCTGACACTGGGCTGTACAGTGCGACCCAAAATCCATTGGTAATCCTCAGATTTCATGATGCCTTGCACAAATTCAAGACACCCAGTGCCAGAGGCATTGTATTGCCCACACCTGTTACTTGCCCCAGGTGAGTATAAAGGAGCATCATATCCTTGAAACAATCTTATTTCTCCACAATTTTGAAAGGGTGCCAATAATTTTGTCCAGCCCATTTTCGGAGTTTGGTGACATTATGTCCGATTTGCTTTTTTTCCTCCTTTTTTGGTTTAGTTCCAAAACACACAAAGGGAATAAACATGTGTATAGCAAAACACGTGTTACTGCAATCCTTTTCTGTGAATACTTCATTTTCTAAGAAAAATTTCAGGGGTGCCAACATTTACCGCCATGACATATATATGTATATATATATGTATATATTCATGCTAATTCTTTATATGTCTTTATGTGCATAGCTTCTGTATTTTGCTCACAAATCCATCCCTTCTGCTGCTCACTTATTCCGACATCCACTGCTTAGGAAGGGGAGTGTAAGCACTGGGCCAGCCCTCACTCACCATGCATTCACTTCCTCCCTGAGTCTGCTGTGCTGGGTCTCTTCATCCAATCACTGCAGGCTGCTCTGTAACCTCCTCTTCTCTGTTTTAATGCTGCAGTCTGATAGGACAGGAGTGAGTACAGAGGAGTGCTAGTCCCACCCTCAAATCATGGACTTTGTTTCAGTCTGTGTTTTAGCTGGGACAAAGATGATGCTGCAGCCAGAGAGGATTATGTTCTGGATGGTATGGGGACACCTAACGGGCTTTTTTTTTTTTCTTTTTATAAGCCTTGATTTCTATAAAAAGGAGATAAAACTTTTTTATGGTGTATATTAGAAAGGTTCATGTTCATGTACAACACAGAAAAAGTTTGATTCTGACTTAACGGGGGAGATTTATCAAAGGATTTAGACTGGTTTTTCTTGTCTTAATTTTTCGCACAGAAAGTCGCAGTCTAAATATGTGCGACTTTTCTGCGACTTTTGCTCTGGAGGATTTTTAGAACATGATGCATTCTAGTCTATTTTAGACTGAAATGCATTGAAAAATGCATTGGTGCCTCAATTTATCAAAAGCGACTTTTCAGCGACAAGTCGCATAGGCTGAAAGTACGCCGAAATGTCAGACCATGTTGGAGCAGGTTTAAATATAGACTAAAGCATAGATCATGCAGTCTGTGCACAGAATTTATCAAGAGCCGTGCGCCATTTGATAAATTAGGCGCACAATAGTCCGGACTAACCCTCTGTAGTTTGGTCTATATTGATGCGGGACATAGACAACTTTGATAAATCTCCCCCAATGTCTCCAGATGTGTCTTCTATGGTGAATCGGGTAAAATGTAGACTTCGGTTTCAAGGATGTATGGGTGGATGTAATTCCCTGGGTTCCCTTGTTGTTTTTGGTTCAATGTAAGGGATTACGCAATTACTTGCATTCTCTTAAATGCGGAAGTGTCTTTTTAAAGTAAGTTTCCTAACATAGCAGAACAAGTCCACAAAAAGTTCAAACTCATTCATCTTCCTCTATTTAGAACATCCCTTTCTGAGAGAGGATATGAGATACAAAATAGAAAATTTGTATTAATTTGTTCTATTCATTGTTTTCCCTTTCCTCTGTCCTTTTTTTAAAAAACTTTTCCCCCCCCCTGCACTCTCTCTCTCTGCTTTTCTTCTTATAGTTCTTTCTGTTTCTTTTCGAGAGGTGTATAAAAATTGATAATTTGTGTGGTTCTCTGACCCTTCTTGATATAGTACACCGGCTAGGGTGAAAGGGTCAGGAGTAGGTCTAAAAAAGATTCCAACCTAAGAATTGCCCGACCTTGTGGTGGAGTCAATGTTGTATGGTCCTCACCTCTCTGCTCTGAAATGGTCCCTCCATTTGCTTTTGTCATATCGGGTTTTGTCTTTGAGTTATAGGATTATTGAAAGAGTCATACAATAAATTACAATCACACCAAGCATTACAATATAATACACAGCGCAGGTTCCCTAAGCTATACATCGCACAGTATGCTACATTAAAGGGGTACTCCGGTGTAAAACTTTTTTTTTTTTTTAAATTAACCCCTTCCCGCTATTGGACATATGCATACGTCCAGGCGAACTACACGTTCGCGCAAATGGACGTATGCATACGTCCAGGCGATCTCCTGCTCTGCCGCGGGACGCGCAGGAGATCGCGGGTGGGACTCAGCTGTCAATCACAGCCGGAGTCCCACCGCAGCTGCCGGGGCCGCGATCGCGCCGGTCCCGGCAGCATTAACCCCATAGATGCCGTGATCAGTTCTGATCACGGCATCTATGGTGTTTGCAGGGGGAGCGCTCTCCCCTTGCCCACCACTGGCGGCGCCGCGATAAAATAAGGGGGATCAAGGGTGTCCAAGACACCCTCGATCCCCCTTGAAGTTATAGGAGTGAGGTGGCAGTGTTGCCGCCCCTCCTATCCCTGCTATTGATCGGCGGAGTGACCGACCAATAGCAGACTGGGGGCGGGGGGGTTAAAGTTCGGTTCCCCCCGCTATGCCCACCCATCGGTGTCCGGGCACAGCGGGGGGAACCGTGTAGTAGCGGTGGCGGCAGCGGCGGTCACTTACCCGGCGGTGGAGCTCCAGATGACGGCGGCGGCTGTGATCATGGCGGCGGTGGAGGTGAGTATGGCGCCGCGTGTCCGGGGTCTGTTGCCTAGCAACATCTGCAGGGCGACAGTTTGGAGAGTGGTCTCTAAACTGTGGCCCTCCAGATGTTGCAAAACTACAACTCCCACCATGCCTTGACAGCTGTTTGCTGTGTTGGCATGCTGGGAGTTGTAGTTTTACAAGATTTAGAGGGGTTCAGGCTAGAGATCACTGACAGTGGTCTCTAAACTGTAGCCCTCCAGATGTTACAAAACTACAACTCCCAGCATGCCCAGACAGCAGTTTGCTGTCTTAGCATGCTGAGATTTGTAGTTTTGCAACATCTGGAGGGCCACAGTTTAGAGACCACTGTCAGTGATCTCCAGCCTGAACCCCTCTAAATCTTGCAAAACTACAACTCCCAGCATTCAGGAACAGCAAATGGCTGTCTCGGCATGCTGGGAGTTGTACTTGCGTGCCTCCAGCTGTTGCATAACTACATCTCCCAGCATTCCCTTTGGCAATCAGTACATGCTGAGAGTTGTAGTTCTGCAACAGCTGGAGGCACATTGGTTGGGAAATACCGAGTTAGGTAATAGATTCTATTACCTAACTCAGTATTTTCCAACCAGTGTGCCTCCAGCTGTTGCAAAACTACAACTCCCAGCATGCACGTTCTAGTTTTGCCCCCCCCCCCATGTGAATGTACAGGTTACATTCACACTGGCGGCGGATTACAGTGAGTTCCCTGCTTCAAGTTTGAGCTGCAGCCACAGCTCAAACTCCTAGCGGGAGACTCAGTGTAATCCGCCATCAGTGTGAATGTAACCTAAAAACACTACACTACACTACACTAACATAAAATAAAGAGTAAAATACTACATATACACACATACACTGTGTGTGCATTTTTTTTTGCTGTTTTGGCACCATAGGGGTTTCCTAAATGCAACATGCCCCCCAAAAACCATTTCAGAAAAACGTACTCTCCAAAATCCCCTTGTCGCTCCTTTGGTTCTGAGCCCTCTACTGCGCCCGCCGAACAATTTACATAGACATATGAGGTTTGTGCTTACTCGAGAGAAATTGGGCTACAAATTCAAGTATAAATTTTATCCTTTTACCCCTTGTAAAAATTCAAAAATTGGGTCTACAAGAACATGCAAGTGTAAAAAATTAAGATTTTGAATTTTCTCCTTCACTTTGCTGCTTTTTCTGTGAAACACCTAAAGGGTTAAAACACTTACTGAATGTCATTTTGAATACTTTGGGGGGTGCAGTTTTTGTAATGGGGTCATTTGTGGGGTATTTCTAATATGAAGACCCTTCAAATCCACTTCAAACCTGAACTGGTCCATGAAAAATTGTGAGTGTGAAAATTTTGTGAAAAATTGTAAAATTGCTGCTGAACTTTGAAGCCCTCTGGTGTCTTCCAAAAGTAAAAACACGTCAATTTTATGCTGAAAATATAAAGTAGACATATTGTATATGTGAATCCCAAAAAAAAAATATTTGGAATATCCATTTTCCTTACAAGCAGAGAGCTTCAAAGTTAGAAAAATGCAAAATTTTCAATTTTTTCATCAAATTTTGGGATTTTTCACCAAGAAAGGATGCAAGTTACCACAAAAATTTACCACTATGTTAAAGTAGAATATGTCACGAAAAAAACAATCTCAGAATCAGATTGATAAGTAAAAGCATCCCAGAGTTATTAATGTTTAAAGTGACAGTGGTCAGATGTGCAAAAAAGGGCTGCGTCCTAGAGGTGAAAATGGGCTGTGTCCTTAAGGGGTTAACTGATGCCAGAAAATTACACAGATTTGTAAATTACTTCTATTTAAAAATCTTAATCCTTCCAGTACTTATTAGCGGCTGTATACTACAGAGGAAATTCTTTTCTTTTTGAATTTCCTTTCTGTCTTGCCACAGTGCTCTCTGCTGACACCTCTGTCCGTGTTAGGAACTGTCCAGAGCAGGAGAAAATCCGCATAGCAAACATATGCTGCTCTGGACAGTTCCTGACATGGTCAGCAGAAAGCACTGTGGTCAGACAGAAAAGAAATCCCAAAAGAAAAGAACTTCCTCTGTAATATACAGCCACTAATAAGTACTGGAAGGATTAAGAATTTTTAATAGTGATTTACAAATCTGTTTAACTTTCTGGCACCAGTTGATTAAAAAAAAAAAAAAGTTTTCCACCAGAGTACCCCTTTAACACATCAAGTTTTAGGGGTATCGCTCTCAGTTTCAGAGTCTCACTGAAGTTTTCAGTATCCAAACAGCACTATTTTCTTGGGGTATCATCAGGGCCAGCCCTTCCATGGGACCTGGTGGGACCATTGGTCCCAGGTGGCACTTTTCAGGGGTGGCACTTTTCAGGGGTGGCACTTTGCTGTTTTTTTTTCTTTCTTTTTCTTATAAATGCCACCGCTGGTCCAGGCAGGGCCAGCCCTGACGCTGCGCCGTGGCTCACTGTTCTAAAGCGGCTGTGGCACAGCCCGACTCCGAGCCTCTTAATAGTCAGCCGGCGCCTCAGTCACTTTAATTCAGTGAACCTGCAGGACTGAGGAGGGACGTTGCGTCGCACAAGTGACTGTTTCTCCGCAGAAGGACGTCAGTGACGTCACGCCTCAGTCACAGCCACCGGAAAGAAGAGGAAGCACCCTGGTGGCACCCTAAACACTAAACTCAATACACTTACCTAAATATGTCCAGTAGGTCCTGAGATATGTCCCCCAGAAGATCCTCTGCTGAATTCAGTGAATCGCACGCAGGGGGCGGGGCCTCATGGCTCAATTTACATATTCACTGTCTGTGACTCCACATCTTAGTGATGTGGAGTTGCAGACAATTAATATGTAAATTGAGCGGGCAAGGTCCCACCTCCTGCGCAGATACCTCTGCTAAATTCAGTGAATCCCACTCAGGAGGCCCCACCCGCTCAATTTACATATTCATTGTCTGTGGCTCCACTTCACTAGGATGTGGAGTCACAGACAATGAATATGTAAATTGAGCCAGTGAAGCCCCGCCCCCTGTGCACAAGTCACTGAAATTAGCGGAGGATTAGAGTTGAGCGAATTTACGGTAAATTGGCTCGTAGCTAACCTCGTGGCTCGGACGTTGATTACTTTAGTCTGCATAAATTATTTGTTTTCCAAGGGCTCCGGTTGCCTGCAAAAGGTGGATACAGCCCTAGGAGACTTAAGACGGTCATCCCAGGCTTTTCCAGGCAACCAGAACCCTTGGAAAGCTGAACTTATTTAGACTAAAGTAATCAATGGCCGAGCCGTGAGGTTTCTGACTAACCAAATTACTGTAAGTTCGTTCAACTCAACAGAGGATCTTCTGGGGGACATATCTCAGGACCTACTGAACATGTTTAAGTAAGTGACCCCTCGACGGACTCCTGTTCACCCGCACTATAACCCAGTATAGTTTCCTCCAGACAGGATGCTGCCCCCACCATGATCACTGTAGGGATGGTATTGGGCAGGTGATGGGCAGTGCCTGGTCTCCTCCAGACATGGTGCAGCCCCCACCATGCTTCACTGTAGGGATGGTATTGGGCAGGTGATGGGCAGTGCCTGGTTTCCTCCAGACATGATGCTGCCCCCACCATACTTCACTGTAGGGATGGTATTGGGCAGGTGATGGGCAGTGCCTAGTTTCCTCCAGACATGATGCTGCCCCCACCATACTTCACTGTAGGGATGGTATTGGGCAGGTGATGGGCAGTGCCTGGTTTCCTCCAGACATGATGCTGCCCCCACCATACTTCACTGTAGGGATGGTATTGGGCAGGTGATGGGCAGTGCCTGGTTTCCTCCAGACATGATGCGGCCCCCACCATACTTCACTGTAGGGATGGTATTGGGCAGGTGATGGGCAGTGCCTGGTTTCCTCCAGACATGATGCTGCCCCCACCATGCTTCACTGTAGGGATGGTATTGGGCAGGTGATGGGCAGTGCCTGGTTTCCTCCAGACATGATGCTACCCCCACCATGATCACTGTAGGGATGGTATTGGGCAGGTGATGGGCAGTGCCTGGTTTCCTCCAGACATGATGCTGCCCCCACCATGATCACTGTAGGGATGGCATTGGGCAGGTGCTCAGAAGTACATCAATCCCAGAATTGAGGCCCAAAAGTAAGATCTTGGTTTCAGCAGACCAGATAATCTTGTTTCTCACAGTCTGAGAGTCCTTGAGGTGCTTTGTTTTTTTTTTTTTGCTAACTCCAGGCTAATTCCAGGCAACTTTCATATCTTTTATTGAGAAAAGACTTCTTTCTAGCCCCTCTGCACTAAAGCCTAGATTGTGGAGGCTGCAGTGATCCTGGACCTTCTGGTAGTTTATCCAATCTGCACACAGGATCTTTGGAACTCTGCCAGACTGACCATTGGGTTCTAACTTGAGTTCTCCTAACAAGGCCCTTCTCCCCTGATGACATACACTGCTCAAAAAAATTAAGGGAACACTAAGATAACACATCCTAGAGCTGAATGAATGAACTAATCATATGAAATACTTTCATCTTTACATAGTTGAATGTGCTGGCAACAAAATCACACAAAATATGGAGTCACACTCAAAATCAAAGTGGAAAACCACACTACAGGCTGATCCAACTTTGATGTAATGTCCTTAAAACAAGTCACAATGAGGCTCATTAGTGTGTGTGGCCTCCACGTGCCTGTATGACCTCCCTACAATGCCTGGGCATGCTCCTGATGAGGTGGTGTACAGTCTGTGGTGCAACATGGTGTTGGTGGATGGAGTGAGACATTATGTCCCAGATGTGCTCAATCGGATTCAGGTCTGGGGTACGGGCGGGCCAGTCCATAGCATCAATGCCTTCCTCTTGCAGGAACTGCTGACACACTCCAGCCACATGAGGTCTAGCATTGTCTTGCATTAGGAGGAACCCAGGGCCAACCACACCAGCATATGGTCTCACAAGGGGTCTGAGGATCTCATCTCGGGACCTAATGGCAGTCAGGCTACCTCTGGCAAGCACATGGAGGGCTGTGCGGCCCCCCAAAGAAATGCCACCCCACACCATTACTGACCCACCGCCAAACTGGTCATGCTGGAGGATGTTGCAGGCAGCAGAACGTTCTCCACGGTGTCTCTAGACTCTGTAACATCTATTACATGTGCTCAGTGTGAACCTGCATTCATCTGTGAAGAGCACAGGGCACCAGTGGTGAATTTGCCAATCTTGGTGTTCTCTGGCAAATACCAAATGTCCTGCACGATGTTGGGCTGTAAGCACAACCCCCACCTGTGAATGTCAGGCCCTCATACTACCCCCATGGAGTCTGTTTCTGACTTGTTTGAGTGGACACATGCACCTTTGTGGCCTGCTGGAGGTCATTTTGCAGTGCTCCACCTTCTCCTCCTTGCACAAAGGTCAAGGTAGCGGTCCTGCTGCTGGGTTCTTGCCCTCCTACGGCCTCCTCCACATCTCCTTATGTAATGGCCTGTCTTTGGTAGCGCCTCCATGCTCTGGACACTTCGCTGACAGACACAGCAAACCTTCTTGCCACAGCTCGCATTGATGTGCCATCCTGGATGAGCTGCACTACCTGAGCCACTTGTGTGGGTTGTAGATTCCGTCTCAGGATATAACTAAAGTGAAAGCATCGCCAGCATTCAAAAGTGACCAAAACATCAGCCAGTAAGCATAGGAACTGAGAAGTGGCCTGTGGTCACCACCTGCAGAACCACTCCTTTATTGGGTGTGTCTTGCTAATTGGCTATAATTTCCACCTGTTGTCTGTTCCATTTGCACAACAGCATGTGAAATTGATTGTCGATCAGTGTTGCTTCCTGAGTGGACAGTGTGATTTCACAGAAGTGTCATTGACTTGGAGTTACATTGTGTTGTTTAAGTGTTCCCTTTATTATTTTTTTTTTAGCGATGTAGTCTGGTGTGGCAGCCATCTCAAGGAAGAATCACGGTTGTTCCACACTTCTTCAATTTAAGAATTATGGAGACCACTGAGCTTTTGGGAATTTTTAGTGCAGCAGAAATATTTGCTCCCCTCCTCCTGATCTGTGCCTTTACACAATCCTGTCTCTGAGCTCTACAAGCAGTTCTTTCCTCCTCATGGCTTTTTTTTATTTATTTTTCGCTCTGATCTACATTGTCAGGCTATGAGACTTTACATAGACAGGACTGTGTCTTGTCCAGTCTTCTGAATTCTCCAGTCAAGGTGGAGAAACATCTCAGAGATGATCACGAAAAACGAGAGGCGGCAGAGCTACAAAGTCAAGTGTCATAGCAAAGGGTCTGAATAATTATGTTAATGTTAAATTAAATTTTTGCCTTTTTCATCAATCAGCAAATATATTGTATATGTCAGCTTCTCTTGCTCTATAGCAGTGGTCTTCAAACTGTGGCCCTCCAGCTGTTGCAAAACTACAATTCCCAGCATGCACGGACAGCCGTTGGCTGTCCGGGCATGCTGGGAGTTGTAGTTTTGCAACAGCTGGAGGGCCACAGTTAGAAGACTGCTGTTCTATAGCATGCTGCTTGCAAAACAGACTGCATTTTCCCTTTTAGGGAACATTCACACGTTCTTTCCAGTATTGTGAATTGATGGCTTATCCTTAGGTCCTTATCCTTAGTATATGAAGAGGAGGGTGTTCAAACCTCAGAACTTCCACCAATGAGCAGGACAAGAGCATTAAAGGGGTACTCTCCCATGGAAAACTTTTTTTTTTTTTTTAAATCAACTGGTGCCAGAAAGTTAAACAGATTTGTAAATCACTTCTATAAAAAAAAAAATAATAATAATAATAATCCTATCCAGGACTGCTCCTGATCGCCAGCCACTGTTCTCCTGACCTGTCAGGTCACATGGCCGGTTTGTGAGGTTCCCTTTAAAGGGGTACTACCGTGAAAATTTTTTTTTTTTTTTTTTTTTTTTTTAAATCAACCGGTGCCAGAAAGTTAAACAGATTTGTAAATCACTTCTATTAAAAAAAAAAAACTTAATCCTTCCAGTA